>NW_028322234.1:18901748-19055277 GCF_059928025.1 Delphinapterus leucas
GGAAGGGAGGATGGGTGGATGGATGGACAGATGAGTAGGAGGGTGGTCTGATGGAAAATAATAACTGGATAGATGGATGTTGCAAGTTGATGGACGGGATAGGTGTTTGGATGAATGGATGGTTTGATGGGTGTGTGGGTGAGTGGATGGATGGCAGGATGGATGTATGATGGGTGGATGGAAGGAAGGGAGGTTGGGTGGATGGATGGTGGATTGATGGATGGATGATGGAAGATGATGGATGGGTGGCTGGAAGGGTGGGTGGGTGTGTGGTTGGATGGGTGGGTGGAATATGGATAAGTGGGTGGATATATGATTGATGGGAGGAAAGGTGGGTGGTCAGATGTATAATGAGCAAATGGATGGTTAGATTTTGGAAGGTGATGGACAGAGGGATGGGTGTTTGGATGAAAGGATGATTGATGGATGAGTGGATGGGTGGGTGGGTGGATGGATGAGTGGGAGGGTGGGCTGGTGGATGAATGGGTAAGTGGATGGATACACAGATAGATGGATGGGTCGATGGAAGGAAGGAAGCAAGCATGAGTAGATGGGTGAATGGATGGTGGATTGATGGGTGGATGTGCATGGATGGATGGATGGATGGGAGAAAGGAAGGACAAGAGGATGGATGGATGGTGTATTGATAGATACTGGAAGATGATGGGTGAATGGAGGGATGATGGGTGGGTGCGTTGCTGAATGGATGGATAGGTGGGTGGAAGGAAGGAAGGAAGTGTAGATGGATGGATGATGGGTGGGTGGGTGGAGGGTGGATTGATGGGTGGATGATGGATGGGAGGCTGAATGGGTGGGTGGATGGGTGTTCAGATAGATGGATAATGAATAAATGAATGGGTAGATGTTGGAAGCTGATGGATGGGTGTTTGTGGATGAATGGATGATGGGTGGATGAATGGATGGATGGGTGGACGGGTTGATGGGTGTGTGGGTGGGTAGATTGATGGATGGAAGGAAGGATGAAGGGATGGATGGGCGGATCAAAGGAAGGAAGCATGAGTGGATGGATAGATGGATAGATGTGGATGGATGGATGATGGATGGGTGGGTGGGTAGGTGGATTGATGGATGGATGAGTGGGTTGATGGATAGATGGTTGGGTGGACTGGTGGGTAGATGTATGGATGGGTGAGTAAATGGATGGCTAGATGGATGGAAGGAAGGAAGGAAGCATAAGTGGATGAATGAATGGATGGTTGATTGATGAAGTGATTTTGGAAGATGGATGGATGGAAGGAAGAATGAGTGGGTGTATGGATGGTGGATTGATGTATGGATGATGGAAGATGATGGATGCATGGGTGTGTGGGGTTATGGACGGATGGATGGGTGAGTAGGTGGATGGATGTATGAATAAATGGATGGAAGGAAGAAAGGAAGCAAGCAAGCATGAATAGATGTATGGACGGTAGACCGATGGATGGCAGCTAGATGGAAGGATGAGTGGATGGATGGGTGGATGCTGGATGGATGGATGATGGGTGGATGGATGAATGGAAGGAAGGATGAGTTGATGGATGGTTGGTGGATTGATGGAAGATGATGGGTGGTTGATGGATGGGTGGGTTGGTTGATGGTTGTCTGAATAGATGGATGAAAGGAAGGAGGAAAGCAAGGAAACAAGCATGAGTAGATGGATGAGTGGATGGTGGATTGATGGATGGATGAATTGGTTAATGGATAGATGGAAGAAGGAAGGAAGGATAAGTGGATGGATGGATGGTGAATTCATGGCTACATTATGGATGAATGGATGGATGAATGATGGATGGGAGGGATGAATGGATGAATGATGGATGGGGGTGATGGATGGGTATGTGGGTTGATGAATAGATGGGTAAGTGGATGGATGGGTGGGTGGATTGGTAAGTGGAGGGTAGTAAGTGTGGGTGGATGGACGGATGATGCATGGATAGGTGGGTGGATGGATGGAAGGAAACACGAGTGAATGGATGGATGAATGGAGGTGGATTGATGGATGGATGATGGAAGATAATTGAAGGATCGATGATGAATGGATGGATAATGGATGAATGGGTGGATGGATTATGGATGGATACATGGGTGGGTGGGTGGATGCGTGGTGAGTGAAGCAAGCATGAATGGATAGATGAATGGATGGTGGATTTGATGGATGGATAATTGAAGATGATGGATTGATGGATGGGAGGATTGGTGGATGGATGGAAGGGTGGGTTCGGTAGGTGGGTGGGTGGCCAGATAGATTGAAACTGAGTAAATGGATAGATGGATGTTGTAAGTTGATGGATGGAGGGATGGGTGTTTGGATGAATGGATGATTGATGGATGGATGGATGGGAGGATGGATTGGTGGGTGGGTAGGATGGTTAGGTGGAAGGAAGGAAGGGTGGATCAATGTGTGGGTGGATGGGTGGGTGGTTGGGTGGAAGCATGAATGGATGATGGATGAATGGGGGGGTGGGTGTTGGATAGATGGATGGGTGGTTGGGTTGATGGATCGATGGCTGATGGGTAGGTGTGTTGATGGATGGGTGAAAGGAAAAAAGGATGCAAGCATGGGTTGATGGATGATGAATAGATGGGTGGTTGGATTGATGGTGGATTGATGGATGGATGATGGATGGATGGATGGGTGGGTAGGTGAGTGGAAGGGAAGAAGGAGGGAAGGATGGAAATGTAGGTGGATGGACATACCTATGGATGGATGGGTGGGTGGGTGGATGGATGGATGAATGAATGGAAGGAAGGAAGGAAGCATGAGTGGGTGGGTGGTCGGATGGATAATAAATAAATGGATGAATGGATGTTGGAAGTTGGATGGATGGATGGATGGGTGTTTGGATAAATGAATGATGGATGGATGAGGGGATGGGTGGGTGGATGGATGGATGGTTAGATGTATGGATGGGTGAGTAAATGGATGGATAGGTGGATGGAAGGAAGGAAGCTTAAGTGGATGAATGGATGGTGGATTGATGACTGGATGATGGAAGATGATGGATGGATGGATGGGTGGGTGGATGGGTGTGTGGGTTGATTGATGGATGGATGGATGATGGAAGGAAGGAAGGAAGCATGCGTGAACAGATGGATGACGGATGGATGCATGGAAGGAATGTTGACGGATGGGCTGATTAGTGGATCGGTGAGTGAGTTAGGGGTGCAGGAATGGCTGTTGGATGGATGGATCTGTGGATGTTACCCAGATGGGTGGTGGGTCACTGGATTGCTGAATGAGCTGATCCGTGGGTGAACGGCAGCAGCACAGACATGTGGATAGGTGGATGAATCAGTGAAGGGACTGAATTCATGGGCGGATGACTCCGTCAGCGAGTGTGGCGTGACCCTGGCCAGTCCCATTCCTGCAGCTGCCCATAGTGGCGTCCTCTGTCGTGTCTCTCTACTTCCTGGAGCTGACCGACCTCTTCAAGCCGGCCAAGGTGGGCTTCCAGTGCTACGACCGCGCGCTCTCCATGCCCTACGTGGAGACCAGCGAGGAGCTCATCCCACTACTCATGCTCCTCAGCCTGGCCTTCGCTGCGCCTGCGGCCTCGGTGAGTCCTGGTGCGGGGCGGGGCCAGCTGTGGGCACCGCGGCCGGGAGCCCGACTGAGCACCTTCCCCGTCTGGCAGATCATGGTGGGCGAGGGCCTGCTGTACTGCATGCAGTCCCGGCTGTGGGGCCGCAGCGGGGGCCCGGGCAGGCCCGAGGGCAGCATCCACGCCGGCGGCTGCAACTTCAACTCCTTCCTTCGGCGGACGGTGCGCTTTGTAGGTGAGTCCCCCACAGCGTCCGCACGCTGAGGGTGGCGGGTCTGGCCCCAGCTCCCGCGCCCGGCCCTAACCCTCCCACCCCGCAGGCGTCCACGTGTTCGGCCTGTGTGCCACAGCCCTGGTGACCGACGTCATCCAACTGGCCACGGGCTACCACGCACCCTTCTTCCTGACGGTCTGCAAACCCAACTACACCCTGCTGGGCACATCGTGTGAGGCCAACCCCTACATCACGCAGGACATCTGCTCCGGCCACGACACCCACGCCATCCTGTCTGCACGGTGAGCGTGTCCGGCCCCCGTCCCGTGGAGCATGCAGGGAAACTGAGGCAGGGGCCCAGAGCTGGCGGGGCTCACCGGGGTGCCTCTTGCAGGAAGACCTTCCCATCCCAGCACGCCACTCTGTCCGCCTTCGCTGCTGTCTACGTGTCGGTGAGTCCCGGCCGGCCCAGCCCCATGCCCTGGACACACCCCACCAGGACCGGCTGCCCTGACCACCCGGCCTGCCCCCCTGCAGATGTACTTCAACTCGGTCATCTCGGACGCCACCAAGCTTCTGAAGCCCATTCTGGTGTTCTCCTTCACCATCGCGGCGGGCGTCTGCGGCCTCACCCAGATCACGCAGTACCGCAGCCACCCGGCGGACGTCTACGCCGGCTTCCTCATTGGTGCTGGCATCGCTGCCTACCTGGTGAGGGGCTGAGGGCAGAGGTCCGGGTGCCCAGGGGGAGGTCTGAGGGGGGAGGCCAGCCCCACCCTGGGGGACTCTGCTGAGTTTTGTCCCTTGGTAGCTAGAGGCAGGATATCACGGGCCCAGACCTGCCCCATGTGCAGAGTGAGCGACCTGAGGCTAGAATTTGTCCCATTGGGAGAAAGGCAGACTTCCCCTCTCGGACCCCCAGGGCAAGTCTGTGGCTTGCTGGGGACCCTGGTCTCTGGCTGCCGGCCCCACGCCCAGCCCGTGTCTCACCCTTAGGCCTGCCACGCTGTGGGCAACTTCCAGGCCCCGCCGGCAGAGAGACCAGCGGCCCCGGCACCTGCCAAGGATGCGCTGCGGGCGCTGACCCAGCGGGGCCACGACTCGGTGTACCAGCAGAACAAGTCCGTGAGCACCGACGAGCTGGGCCCCCCCGGGCGGCTGGAGGGTGTGCCCCGGCCTGTGGCCCGCGACAAGACCTCACTGGGCAGCCTGAAGCGGGCCAGCGTGGACGTGGACCTGTTGGCCCCACGCAGCCCCATGGGCAAGGAGAACATGGTGACCTTCAGCCACACGCTGCCCCGCGTCAGCACGCCCTCGCTCGATGACCCCGCCCGCCGCCACATGACCATCCACGTGCCTCTGGACGCCTCGCGATCCAAGCAGCTCATCAGCGAGTGGAAGCAGAAGTCGCTGGAGGGCCGCGGCCTGGGGCTGCCGGACGAGGCCAGCCCTGTGCACCTGCGGGCGCCAGCGGAGCCCATGGCCGAGGAGGAAGAAGAGGAGGAGGACGAGGACGCGGACGAGGACGAGGAGGGGGAAGAAGGGGGTCCAGCCCCGCCTTCACTGTACCCCACAGTCCAGGCACGGCCGGGGCTCGGGCCGCGGGTCATCCTCCCGCCGCGGGCTGGCCCGCAGCCACTGGTGCACATCCCCGAGGAGGGGGTCCAGGCTGCGGCAGGCCTGTCCCCCAAGAGCAGCGCAGCCGTGCGGGCCAAGTGGCTCATGATGGCAGAGAAGAGCGGCGCCGTGGTGGCCGCGGCCTCCACGCAGCCCCGCGTGGCCAACCCGCCACGGCTGCTGCAGGTCATCGCCATGTCCAAGGCCTCAGGCGGGCCGGGCCCCAAGGCGGCCGAGACGGCCTCGTCCTCTAGCGCCAGCTCCGACTCCTCCCAGTACAGGTCGCCGTCAGACCGTGACTCCGCCAGCATCGTCACCATCGACGCCCATGCGCCCCACCACCCTGTGGTCCACCTGTCTGCGGGTAACGGGCCCTGGGAGTGGAAGGCGGCGGGCGGCGGGGCCAAGGGGGCTGAGGGGGAGGGCGGCTATGAGCTGGGGGACCTGGCTCGCGGCTTCCGTGGGGGACCGAAGCCCCCGGGCGTGTCCCCAGGCTCCTCTGTTGGTGACGTGGACCAGGAGGAGCCGCGCTTTGGGGCCGTGGCCACCGTCAACCTGGCCACAGGCGAGGGGCTGCCACCGTTGGGTGTGGCCGACGGGGCCCTGGGGCCGGCCAGCCGAGAGTCGACACTGCGGCGCAAAGCGGGCGGCCTGGTGCTGTGCGAGCGGGAGGCCGCGGAGGCAGAGGCGGAGAGCTACTACCGCAAGATGCAGGCGGCCCGCAGGTTCAAGGACTGAGGGGGGGGCGGGGCCGCGCGGCAGGGGGCGGGGTGGGGGTGGGGTCTGGCCAAACTCAGACGTGGGGCCCCATCAGACAATAAAAGGCGATCGTTGAGCGGCTTTTTGGAGTGTCATTTTGGTCACAGGGCCAAGCAGGCAGGCCCGGCCTCCGGGGGCCCTGTGCGCGCAACTGGGGGCGGGGATCTGTCTGGTGGAGTGCAGATGTGGGGCCCCATCTCCAGGCCCCCTGAAACCCCCAAGCGAGAAGTGAGGGGAACAACACGGCTGAGTTTACACAGAGGAGGAAACAGCAGTGAAACAAACAGGCCCAATAAAGAGGGAAATCAAGTGCAGGATACAGAGAATTTATTCAGAGTCCAGTACAGACCGGCCAGACCACCTCCTACATGTGGACAGGAAAAAAGAGCCTACAGAAAAGGTAGGAGTTGTTATAAAATTGCTTTAATTCAGTTCTCTCCGCATTACAAGCCGGCAGCGGGCAGTGGCCTGCCATGCTCCTTACAATACTGAGCCTGTAATTGCTGTTATCAAAATATACATCTGTGTCACCATAAAAAAACCGCAATTGCTGCCCCTCACGTCTTACAACAGGTATAAAAAATTATAAATATTTACACCCTTGTTCCACCCCGACATGGAAACTTGAGGCCCAGGCCCTGAAGGAGGGCCGGCCAGCACAGGGCCTGCGCGGGGAGCCCCTTGGACCCGTGAGTGCAGGACAAGGCTGTAAAGACCGGAAGGTTAGGGCTGCTGTCCCACCTCCTGGGGTCCCAGCATTAGAGGCAGACAAAAAAACAGAAACAAAACTTTGGTCCAAAATTTGCAGGAAAAAAGAAACCCTGAAAGTTTAAGAGCACTTGTCCTCCGGGACAGAGGACAGTTGTGAGTAAGGCATCGGCAGGTCGCAGACGTGCCGGCCCCATTGTGTCTGCCCTGGAAATCAGATCCTGCCCTGCGACTCAATGACAAGGAATAAAATAAAAGTACAGTATACAAAGTCATACCACGAGGAGAAAATTTAGGTTACACTCATACCATTTTTATCATCTTGCTATATAAAACGTTATTTAAAACTATTTTTTGCATATAAATGAAAAAGATTAGAATATTTGGTCAACTGGAAATATTGCTAGGCACAGGTGTCTGCAGCTGCATCGAAGCATAATACAGAGATTACGGTGGAAACAAAGCTGAAGAAGCGACGGGGAGGGGCCCTGGGGCCGGGGGGCAAATGATACAAGGATTGGGGGGCGGCCACACCTGGCCACCCACGGTCTCCCACCGCAGCAGGCACACGATCCCATGGGAGGCTGACCCCCCCCCGACCAGGCCCCCAAACCCCTACACGTCTGCTACCCCAAGATAGGCCCTGCCAGAGCAGCGGGTTTAAGGCACAAGAAAGCCGAGTGGAGGTTTGGGAGCGCCCGCCACACAGACTACAGAAGGCACGGGCAAGGGGCCGGGCTGGGCCTCCACGGTCACCAAGAGCCTGAGGTTGGCACCCCACCTCCCCCAGGTGAGCAAGTGAATTCGATTTAATTTCTTTTAAAAACAGGTAAACTGATTTCTCTTTAAAAAAATAAAATCTCTGGTCTTTTTTTAAGGTCACTTCAGCTGCTTTTTAAAGTGGCTTTTTTTCTGGAATGATGGAAGTTGTCGCCGGGTGCCCGGCAGGCTGGTCCTTGGTGGCGGCCTAGATGGTGGACTTGGAGAAGGACACCCGCAGGTGGTGGTTCTCACCCAGGTCGTGGTTGTGCAGGTCGATGAGCGCCTGGATGGCCTCCTCCACGGAGCCCATCTGGATCAGCGCCATTTTGCGGTCCTTCCTGCAGGGAAAACGGGGGGGGGGGGGGGGGGGGACACAAGGAGGCGTGAAGGGCCAGCTGGGGCAGGGCAGGCCCAGGGGCAGCGGGGCGAGGGGGTGGGGCTGGGCTCACTGGAAGAACTTGAACCCTTTCACGATCCCGCCGTTGCTGGAGAAGAGAATCTTGAGGTCATCCTCAGAGATGGAAGGCCTGCAGGGAGAGAGAAGGACCTGAGCCACTCCGTGGAAGGTCAAGGCCATTCCCTCAAGACAGCAGCTGGTCCAGGGAAGGGTGGGGCCTCCAGGAGCTTTTCAGGGGCCCCAGAAGTAGGCTGGGCGTCAGAAAATGACCATGAGCACCTGAAAGGTGCACGAGAAGCAGAGAACACACTCGGCTGGGCCTCCAGCAAGGCCTCCCTACGGCCTGTGGAAGCCCCTGGCAGCGGGAGCGTCCCAGGAGACCTCTACAGGCACTCACGGGATGCGGGAGAGGTGCAGGGTGCACTCACGGGATGTTGGAGAGGTGCAGGGTGGCCGAGGGCGGGAAGATGTTCTGGAAGTTCTTGGAGCCGGGCTTCTTGAAGCGGTGCAGGGGCGAGTTGCCATAGTCCTTGGTCAGGCCCTGGTCCTCCTGGCCCTCACGGGGCAGCTGCACGTTCTGGTGCTTGGAGAGTGTGATGCGCACTGGCTTCCCGTGCAGCTTGTGCCCGTTGAGGTGGCTCATGGCTGGGGGGGAAGACAACACAGAACCCACGTGACCCAAGGCCCCTGGTCGCCGACCCCGCAGCCCCCCGGCCCGGCGGCCCTGCAGCCCTTACTTACCCAGCTGGGCCTGGCTCCCATCGGCCATCTGCACCAGGGCGTTCTCCTTCTTGTTGAACAGGATCTTCACCCGCTGCACGTCGCCGTACACGCCTTCGAGGGCACAGGGACAGACTGCTGAGCCGCCCGGGCCCCGCGGCCCCTCCCCGCCGGCCCCGCGACCCGCACTCCCGCACAGGGCTGGCTCTCCCCGCAGCTCTGCTATTCTGCCTGAGAAGCTGTCTAGTCACAGGGAGCGTTACCGGGAGGGCTGCCTTCAGCAAAGAAGCCCTGAAATCCAGGAAAGGCCAATTGCCAAGAATCATCCTGCGGCTGCTACCGACACATCTACTCTGCCAATAGCATGCGGGGCCGTAAACCATGCTCTGGAGTCCAAATCAGTAGGCAAAGCGCAGCCCAGACAGCACGCTCGGACGTCTCAGAGCGTGACAACCACCTCAATTACACGAAAACAAGATAATAAAAGTGGGAACGATAACATACCGAAAAGAATAAAGAGGCTTTGGGGTGTGACTCTCTTTAGAGGACAGCAGAGCAAGGCAGCGAGGGACAGGGAAAGGGAGAGGTCAGGGGGCGAGTTGGAATCGTCCACCACGAGGAGGCAGCCCCGCAGGCGTGCAGGTTGATGGATGATGAAGTTGTCAGGATGTTAATATTCAAGGGCAGGTTGGTTTCCGGAGAGCAGGGTTTGAGGGGGAATTTTGTTTTTATTTATTTATGGTTTTGTTTTGTTTCAAGCAACAACAGGAAGCAGAAGTACCGTGCAGTCAGTTGGCAAAGAAATTCCGGATCAGGGCAAGAAAAAAAATTGGGAAAGGGGAAGGGGAGAAAAGAAAAAAAGTAGCAAAAACACAGGTCAGTAAATACATAAGAAAACACGCGGTGTCCCATCAGTCAAGACCACACACACTACGAGCCACGCACTGGGCGGACAGCAGGAGCGCCCCCCGCGGGGAGGAGACAGCGCCCGCCCCCCCCCACTCCCCCAACAGGCCCTCCAGGAACTGTCTCCCCGGGGCCCGCACCAGGGCCTCCAGTCAGGCTCACTGGGGTGGCTGTTAGCGGAGAGCTTGGCTAGAGGAGCTGGGACAGGGCTCGAGAGGCCGCAAGTCACACATGCTCAGACAGGCAAGAGAGCAGCTCGTTAAAATAAACAGGAACCCCATCTCTCAAGAATCAAAATATCTCGAGCCTTTATCATTTCATCCCAGCTCCCTGAGCTGAACTTGGCCACCGAGACAAGCAAAGGCCTGGCTGCCACCTCAGGGACCGTGGCTGGTGGCCTTGGCTTGCACCCCCTCCCCAGAGGCGCCCCGCAGGCCCCTGCAGACCGAGGTTGGTTGGGCTCGAAATTGCAAAACTGCTCTCACGAACACCAAATACTTCAACCCTCAGCATCATGGAGTTAAGAACATACGTTGAGATATTAAGGAAAACAGGAGGACTCCAAGCGCTGCGGAAAGGACGCAGCAGTGAGTGACGTCAGTGCAGAGAGGAGAACAGCGTGGCACCTGCAGGCACTGGCCAGGCCAGGGGACCCGGCTCCAGGGGCCCCAGTGCCTGGGGGAGGGGCTCAGTCTGCACTAGGACCTGAGAGCAAACTCCCGACTCCTACTTCTGAAGTAGGAGTCCGGAAGGACAGCCTAGAAGAGCCACATACCTCGGGGTTGAGGTTGCTGACCAGCAGGACAGCATTTCCTGCCCCTGCCAGGCCTGGGATGGCGATCCGGCCCGCCGCTGCCGCCGCCGCTGCCGCCGACGGGATGGCCAGAGGAGCCAGGGCCCCGTGCACATTAGGGACGGAGAGGCCTGGAGGGAAGAGGCGGTCAGATAAGCAGCGGCGCCCACCTTGTCTGAGACAGAAACGCGGGTCCTGCCCATCCTCATGCAAACGGAGACACGTAGGGGGGTGGGGTGGGGTGGGAGCGGCTGGCCCAGCGGCACGCCTGCGGCTCCTCCACGCTTCTCGTGGCACAGACCGTGCTGGCTTGACCGTCTACATGCGCCAAATAGCACAGAAAGCTCCAGCTCCTCGGATGCAGGATCGAGCCCAGCGGCCTCGGCCGTGCTCGCATGCAGGTGCCCGTCACCATGCAAATGGCACGCCGGGCGGGACGACAGGCTCAGGACTGTCACGTAGGTGGGCGCCTGGCCCCCGGGAGGGATGCTCAGGTGTGCCCACCCAGCTCACGCCGCTCCGCTTACCAGGCCACTTAAACGCACCTACTAGGGGCATATCCCTCCAACCACCGTGCGCTGGTCCTCACCGGGCGCTTGAAGGGAACCAGACCAGAGACTGTGGGGTTAGCGGGCTCTCTGCACAGCCCTGCCCTACGACTGCCCTGTCCAGGCTCCGTGGGGAACCTGGAGGCCTGTGCCCAGGAAGGTGGGCTCCCCCCGTGACTGCGCCACGTCGGCTGCCGTGGAAGCAGAGCTACAGGAGAGGTGTGGGCATGCAGAGTCGGTGGTGGGGACGAGCGTTTGAATACCTGCGGCTTGAGGAATTGCAAAGGTGGGAGGGAAACCAGCTCCTGCATACGGAGAGGCTGACATTATACCAGGCGCACCTAGAAACAAATGAGACACTAATCATCGCACCCACGGGTGCGAGCCGGCTGCCAGCGCCCCACCCGGTGGGTTCTGGGCTGGTGCTGTGTGGGCATCCGGGAGACGGGCGCTGACCTCCCAGGGTGCAGAGCCGGGCGCCTAGGACCGAGCTACACGTCCTGCCCCCCGCCCCGCCCCGCCGCCATCCCACCACCGGGCATCTTACCGAAGGCTGCGGCCATGGTCTGGTCCAGCGAGGGCTGGCTGTCGCCGGATGGCAGATCGGGGCGCGTGTAGTCACGGCTCTTGTCGTTGTTGTACTTGACGTTGAGGCTGGTGAGCTTGGAGAAGTCGATGCGCAGAGTGCAGCAGGCGTTGTAGATGTTCTGGCCGTCCAGCGACTGCGGGGGCAGCAAAAGGGCTGTGAGTGGGGGCCGGCAACCGGCGGCGCGGCTGCCCCGGGGCCACTCACCAGCTTGGCGTGCTGGGCGCTCGCGGGCTCGGCGAACTGCAGCAGCGCCTGGAACTGACTGTTCTTGGTGAAAGTGATGATCTTCAGGACGGTGCCGAACTTGGAGAAGATCTACGGGAAGAGCACGGCGGAGGGATTGGCCTCAGCCCGGAACCAGCCCCTCCCGCAGGCCGGCGCCGCCCCGCCACCCCCCTGCCTCACCTGATGAAGCACGTCCAGGGTCACCGGGTAGAAGAGGTTCTCCACGATGATCCTGAGCACCGGGCTCTGGCCAGCCATTGCCATCCCCGCGTCCACCGCCGCGGCCGACGCAGCTAGGGCCAGGTTTCCCGACTGGACTGAGTTCACCGCCTGCAGGGCTGCCTGGGCCCTCTGTGGGGGCAGAACCGTGAGTCCCACCAGCCCCAAGGCCACCGCCCACCCCACCCCCCTCCACCCGCAGCCCAGGGCGCGCACTGCCTGGTTGGGCGAGCTGTCCGTCTTGAGCTCCTTGTGGTTGGAGAACTGGATGTAGATGGGCTGGCCGCGCAGTACGGGCGTCACCGACGTATAGTAGTTCACCATGGTGTTGGCAGCCTCCTCCGTGTTCATCTCGATGAAGGCCTGGGGGCGGGGGTCGTGTGTGAGCCAGGCCTGGACCCGGGAGGCCCGGCGACCACCCCAGAGAAGGCCTAGGCCTTGTACCTGGTTCTTCCCTTTCAACATCAGGAGATTGGTGACCTTCCCGAAGGGCAGCCCCAAGGAGATGACCTCCCCCTCAGTGACGTCACTGGGCAGCTTTCGGATGTGGATCACCCTGGAGGGCACGCCTGTGCTCCTGTTGTCCCCTTTGAACTTCTTGCTGTCGTTTCCATTTGCTGCAAAAGGATGGTGTGCATGGCACGAGGCACTTCCCGGCTCCCCTAGAGCAAGGGACCCCTCTCCTGGTATCGGCTTCCTCCCAGCTCTGGGAGGCTGCTGGGACAGGGAGGTCTCCACACCTGGCTCCCGGGGAAGTGAGGCTCAAGGTCACCAAGGCCAGGACCAACCAACCCCAAGTGCGCTCCTCAGAGACACAGAGGAAGTGCTCCCAGGTAGGGCCGCAGTTAGGGTTACCTGTGGAGGCCGAGTTACTGCTCATGATAAAGGGTCCGTTAGTGACACAGGCAGAGAAGAGCTCGTCAGATCCCCGCTGGAAGAGAGGGGCAGGTTGGAACCGAGCCGCACCTTCACCGCAGCGCCCCCCAACCCTCCCTACGGGGGCCCAATAGTTCTGCACCTAAGACACAGCTCCTTTCCCCACCTGCGGAGCCCCCGGGGGGTCTTTCCCCAAGCAGGGCCAGCGTCTCGTCCCCTACAGGGGCTCTGCGCGGCCTCAGGCTGGCTACCCCGAGGCTCGGCCGTCACGCTCTCAATCACGGCAGAGCCACTCAAGGCCCACGAGGACAAAGCCCCCTTGTCACACACACTGCAGCCACCCGCTCAGCCACAGGAGTCTGTCCTACTTTCCAGTCTGAGGAAACCGGAGCCCGATGACCAGAAAGGCCACCTCTCCAGGCGGCGGGCACCTTGGTGACAAACAAGAAGCTCCCAAAGTGCCCAGCCCATTCTCTCTCCAGAAACGACTAGTTGACTCATTAATCTCAATCTAATTGAATCAACTCCCAGAACCAGGTAAGATCGAGCCCCGGGTGAAGAAGCAGACAGGGGGGCCCTCCTGCCGGGCGAGCACAAAACCCGACCCGAGGGGCAAGGAGACCCCACTGGGTCTGGCTCCCCTCTAACAACTTCCGGACACGAAACCGGTGCCCCGTGGCCTCCCGGCAGAACAGCAAAAACCAGCCTTTCTCAGGGCCAGACCCTCCAACTGCCATTTTCGCCAGCTCGTCCCTCCTCAAGAACACCTTATCTCTGCCCTTCCCTCAGGCCAGCTTAACTGCCACTTACAAACAAAGATGCCAAACACTCAGGGTCCTTCCCACCTTCCCGTGGTCTAGCACCAAAGTTGAGTGGGACACTCACACCCCACCCTGCCCCTCGAGACAAGCCAAAGGAAGCCAGGGAGGTTCAAGGTCTGCCCCTCAGGACAGGAATCGGGCACACGGCAACACTGCTGGCAGCAAACAGGATGCTCTGGGCCGCTCTGGCTGCTAGGCCACCTGTTACGGGCATGACCCCACGCCGGGCGGGCACCTGCAGGGGCCTCCCCACCCCCTGGCTCCCCAGGGCTCAGGGCTGAGATGGATGCGCAGAGGACCAGCACCTGAGCCCCTGGCCCGTGGAGAGGCTGCAAAGGCTCAGACCCCTGCCTGGTCTTAGAGTCCAGAAAAGGACCCAGAACCGCAGACCACTTACGGGCTAGAATTTGTTATAATGAAGCAAAATGTTAAAAACACCAAGCATTCCAGGCTGACCTGACCCGTCACGCCCCAGCTCACTTTCACCAAGTGGACCTGGGCGCTTCCAAGGCTCAGAGCAGTAGACCAGCCCCAGCCGTGAATGAAGGGCCACATGAGAACCCAGGCAGAATGCCCCTGAGCCAGCGAGGACAGAGTTTCCCCTGCCTAAGTGGTAGGAATGTGGACTTGGAGCCCTGACCTGCCCCCCCCCCCCGACACACAAAGGGCCCCCGTCCAGAGCTGGACAGGGACGGTGCACCCAGGCAGATCCCACACACCGGCTGCACAACCTTAAAAAGAGCATCTCAGCTCCTGTCTCTGACAGGTGACAAGCAGGGCCGGGATTCCCTCAGGAGTGGGGTGTTCTTGGCCCCAACCATGTTCTCACAGCAGACGGCCTGGCACGCCTACATCTGCAGGGTCTGTGGGGCAAGCACCGCCCACTTGGCTGCCCATCTCCCCCAGGCCTCCCTCCCAGACACCGCCCCCTCCCCCAGCACGGGGGGGTGGGGGTGGGCGCGCAGGCAGGCGGGTGCACGTGGTGACCAGTGGCTCCACAGGGACAGCCCACTGGGGCACAGCCACTCTGCAGGGTAGAAGCCTGGGGGTACGTGGGCCAGTCCACGCTGCGGGGGAGTTCTTCCCAGCTGCTGCCACAGGGCCCCTGCCCTGAAGTCAATTCAGCACCAACAGCAAACGACCACCGCGCCAGGGACAGTGCCGGAGTCCACTTGCTTCTTCATTGATAGCTTACACACCAACACCCCTGGCATCTCACTTGGGGCCCAGCTTATCCTGAACCTGAGAGAGAGGACCAGGCTGCCCTCCCGGTGGGTCCCCCAGTGCACGCCCCCTACAGGCTCAGGGCCTCTGTCCTGTGCAGCCAAGACCCCCGGGACACTGGACGGAGGAGACAGCCCCTGGAAGAGGTGCTCCGGCTGAAGTGGCCCCCAGAGAAGCAGGGGGAGGGTCCCCGTGCCAATCACAGCACTCCGGATGAAGTCCCTCTCCCTCCTCCCGCCACCAATCAGGTTTTATCTGCAGGAAGATCGGGACAGGCGGTGTGCAAAGACAGGCCGCCTGGGAAAACCGAAACCAGCCCAGGCACAGCGGCCACCAGACCAGAAACCAGCTGCTACCTGCTCCTCAGGACACCTGGCCACCTATGGGGCTCAGGACACACGGCCCGAGGGGGGACACTCTGCCCCCGCCATCCCGTTTCTCTGAGCAAAAATTATCTGAACAAGGACAGCCTCAGAAGCAGCCTGGAACTGCCCCAGAGTCCCCTGAGATTCTCTGGTCCCGCCCCCCCACCCGACTAGCTGCTTGAGGTGCAAACAGACTTCAACTTTACCCACACGAAACCGAGGGCAGAAATCCAGTCACCCTGCCGCGCATCCGCGCATCCCACCTCCAACCGCAAGCCGTTCTGAGCTTGAGGGCAGGGCAGGGGATCCCGAAATCAGACTGCTGAGGGGCCGCCCACCCCCCGCCCGAGGCAGGCTGTCCACCCCAGGAGCAGCAAGCCGGGCAGCCCATGGTGGGAGCGGGCGGAAAGAGGAAGCAACGTCACAAACGCCTACCTTTGTACCAACTGCTATGTCTGGGACGATGCTGCGAAGAGAAAAAAGGAGACGTCAGCCAGGGCGCCCGCCACATCCCGGCGCACGACCCCGCTCGAGGCCTTCGTCAGCTAGAAGGCCGGAGCAGGGAAGCGAGCCGTCCGCCCTTTAATCGCCACTTGAAAAGGAGCCATCATTGTCCTCCGGCTCCCTCCCAGCAGGACCCCGGCCCCGCCTCCCGACCCGTCCAAAGACAAAGACACCCCCCTCCACAGGCCCTAGGAGAGACACTTGATGCTGGTTAAGGTTCAGGTGCTGCTGTTTGCTTTCTAGAAACTGGCAGTGCTTGGGGGACGTTTCCAGCAGAAGGCAGGCCGGTAAAAAGGCAACTCAAGGGCCCGAGATCAGAGCTCCGGGCCCCACGGGGCCGAGAAGGGGGCAGCTCGGTGGAAAGGATCAGATAGAACTGACACGAGTTACTCATCAACCGGGCTCCACGTGAGCGGACTTTCTCCCCCGCCCCCCCAGAGCAGGCCCCGCTACGAAAGGCGGGGCCGGGGGAGAGCACAGCTGCCCCGGACTCCTGGGTCCTGCAGCCCAAGCCCCACCCCCCCACCCCCCGGACAGCAGAACCCTCCGAGGGCGTCTTTGTAGTGAACAGAAACTGACAACAAACTAACAACTCCCGAAATATCAGTTCAGGAGAGAACTTAGCCAGCAACGCCCCTCACAAGGTCACCTGGCCTCCAAGGCCTGGCGGTCCCGTGACCAGAGCCTCTCATGATGTCACACAACATGTCCCCCGGCCCAGCCTCGGGCCCGGCAGAGGGCTCCGGGGCCGCCGGCTGCAGGATTCCCCTCGGGCTCTCAGGGAGGGGGCTCCCACCACAGCCTCGGCTCGGGCCCTGCCCCATCCTCACCCTCCACCTCTTGCGCTCAAAAACCTCACGGGCCAGCGACAACGACTTTTAAAAATTTTAATGAGTCAAGAAAAAACTTCCCAGAAAAACAAATAATGAAAAGTACGCAGTTTCCCAACTGCTAACCCAGGCCGCCTGGCGGCTTCCTACTCCCAGCGAGGGCTTCGGACACAGCAAGTGTTTTACGTAAAACGGCCTTTCTGGGAAAGATTTTCCGACCTTCCAAAAAGACGGCAGGCCAGTGCTCGCTTCGGCAGCACATATACAAAAAGACGGCAGACCAAAAAGGAGCTGCACCCGGAGACCAGGCCCGGCTGCCTAGGTAACACCACCACCGACAAGAGACTGCAGATGCGCCCCCAAACCAGATTACGGGGGGGGGCGATGGAAGAGACAAAACTCGAGAATTTGACCAGACGGCCAAAAAAACCGAGCACACGGCCTGCTGGCTCGGTAAAGGGTTCTCTGGGCAAGTCCACCCCAGCCAAAGCGGAAGGCAGACCACGAGGAGATCAAGTTCCTCTTGCTGCAGCAATTTTTCTAAAAGGTTGGCCTCAATTCAGGTTGAAACCTATCATTTCAAACCCGAGACACCGAAGGCACGTGACCCTCCGGGCACTTTTAACCGCCCGCCCCGCCCGGTCTGGCCCGAGAGAGAAAGGAGAGCTGGTTCGAAGCACCCCACCACAAAATACCCGCAACTGCCCCTGAACGCTTCCCACGGGGTGCCAGACGGGAGAGCGCAGTTCCACCAGGTTCCACCCCTTCCCGAGAACAGAGCCCCAGCCGCCGCGCGGCCCGGTCCCCCCGCCCTGCCCCGACACCTCGGCACGCGGGGAGCGGGCTCGGGTCCCGAGCCGCCCCGCCCCCACCGCGCCCGGGGCGCTACCCCGAGACGCCGGGCTGGAACAAAGGGGGCGGCGGAGGGCCCGCGCCCTTCCGGGCGGGAGGGCGGCGTCTCCGGCCGCGCCCGGGCCCGCGGCGGGCGGGGCAGGCCGGGGCAGTCCGCGCGGCGGGAAAGCCCGCGCACGCGCGCCAGAGCTGCCGGGAACGCGCGAGGCCGCGCACGCGCGCGGATACCATACGGGGCGCGCGGATACCATACGGGGCGCCGGAAGGGCCACAAGACTCTCCAAGGGCGGCGCGTGCGCGCAGAACCCGGACGGGAAGCGAGAAGGGCCGCGCGGCCGCCGCGTGCGCACGGGACAGGCCTCGTTGGCACCGGAAGCGGGCAGGGCTCCCCCGGACCCCCGCCGCCTCGCGCCCCTGGCGGCCCCCTCCAGGGCCGCACCCGCGCCCCAGGCCGGGGGGAAGGGAAGGAACCGGGCGGCGCCCCGGGGCCCGGGGTGGAGGCGGAGCGGCGCGCCAGGACCGTCGCCCCGAGGAGGCCGGGGCGGCGACGAGAAAGAGACTGGAGCGCGAGAAGGACAGGGAGTAGAGCGAATGAGTACTACTCACCCGTCCATTGCACACACAGGAGACCCGCGGGGGACGGAGTGGAGGCACCGGAATAGCAGGAACCGACCCAACGGCTCTGAGTTATAGACTCACAAAATGGCGGAGACGCCCGAACACGTCCCCCGCGCGCTCTGCCCATTGGCTCCTGCCGCGCAGATGGGCGGGGCGAGCGCCGCGGGACCCCGCCAGCGCCTCCCAATGGCTAGGAAGTCGCTCGAGGGGTGGGGCCACAAACAGTGGCAGGCGGCCATTGGGGAAGATGGCCGTCCGTCAGGGCTCGAGGCGGAAACGGCCCGTGGAGTCGGGGGAGGGGCGAAGAGGTGAGGCCACGTGATTGCGCCAGAGCCAGTGAGCGAGCTGCCCTCCTGCGTGGGGCTTTGCTGGAGAAGCCATCTTAGGAGTGGGTACGTGGCGGGTCAGGCGGTGGGAAGCGTGCTTCCCCCAGGCTGCCGCCATCTTGCAAACGGGCAGAGTCCACCTCCACCTCGGGCGTGAGAGCAAAGGGAGGCGCGTCGCCATCTTGAAGTAGGGCAGGAAACCTCCAGGGCGCCACCTTGCTTGTGGGCACCTGGCCGAAGTCCATTTCGAACTTAGACGTTACCCTTAGGTTAGCACGCGAAGTGGCGGCGGCCTAACGCGTCCCAGAGGCGCCGGGGTTGTTTCCACTGCTGGCCACCAAGTCTGTGGCACGATGTGGCCACGGGTCGCCCCTGACTGTCCTTTGTTTGCCCCAGAGCAGCGAAGCCCGACCACGGTCTCCTCGCCTGACTGCAGGAATGGGAAAATTGAAGCCCGGGGGGCACGGCGGACGCCGCCCTGCCTGCCTGCAATGGAAGGAACATGAGGCCGGGGGCGCACGGACAACACCGCCGTGCCTGCCTGCAATGGGGGGGGGGAACTGAGGCCCGAGGCGCACAGATCAGACTCCGCCTTCAAAGGACGTTCAGGACTGGACGGGCCTCCATCCCAGCAGCAGAACACTCCAAACTTATCTCGGAGAATGCTGATTCCAAAAAGAGTTGAACAGGGTTGTGGGTGATAGGGGAACCCCGGGAAAGGTGCCGGAAAACAGGGCCAGCTGGGTGGGGCGAGTGAGGGGAGGGGCAGGCGGAGTCAGGGAGGCCGCGGCAGTCCGGTACCCCAGGCTTTTGGAAGCATCCAGGAGATGATGGGCATGCCGGGCTTGCTTGTTCCCAGCGTGGAGCAGACGTTCAATAAATAGAAGAAATTATCCTGAATATTGTTTGCTATACGTCTCGTGCAGAAAAAAGGATTTTTAATTGGCACAAGCCTAAAGGGGGAGAATGACATTTGTTGTTTCCCTAAGTCGAGGTCAGGCCTTTGCTCCCGCCTCTCCGGTCGGTTTTAGCTTGGGCGGAGTCATGGCAACAGCGTCCATTTTAGGGCCGCGCGGGCCTGGACGGAGCCCAGAGACCGGGACTCCCGAGCCAGAGGGCTTTCTCGGATTAGGGGCGGCCGCCGATTTTCACGGAGGCCTCCGCCTTGTAGTCCTTGGCCCCTTCTTTCGCCGAAGGCCATCTGAAGCCCAGGAATGGCTAATCAGGAGTGTCCCGGTGGATTTAGGAGAATCCCCAACGCATTCCTGTGGATTTGCTCCCTCCAGGACTCCTGTCGCGCTCCGCTCTGGGTACCACCAGGGGCTGTTGCTCATCTTTGTTGCCTCGGTTACTGGTGCCAGGGATGGGCCCTCTTGACAGCAGGGAGGATGGTTGGAGACATGGGAGTGTCACAGCCCAGAGGGAGAATGTTGGTGGACCCTCCACCAGGTTCCTAGCACGGATCTAAATGGTCGCAATCTATTAAAAGCCATTTCTGCTCACCGCCCTCCAGACTTTGCTTAGAGTCAAAGCCCAAGTCGACCTCGTGGCCCCACAGACCTCTCACCCGCAGCCGCCTTTCTGGTTTCTGACCGCATTTACACAGGTCTCCTTTACGAGGTTGTTCCCTTCTGGAAGGTTCCTCCCTAAACCCACTCCCTCCTTTTACTCCCTGCCCTGGGGCCTTCGCGCAGAGGCCCCCTCATCAGTACAGTCTCCCCGACCTCTCCCTTAAAACGGTTGAGGATTTCTTTCTCGCCTTCCACTGGAACACGAGGGAGAGAAGACAGCCCCTGCCCGGATCGGAATCCACGCTGTTACCACCCTTACAAGGGCCACAAACCAGGCGGCGTGAAACAACACAGATTTATTCTCGCTCCGTTCTGGAGGCCAGAAGTCAGAAATTGAGGTGTCAACAAGGCCGAGCTCCCTCCAGAGGCTCCAGGGGAGGGTCCTTCCTGCCTCTTCCGGCTCTGGGGGCCCAGGTGTCCTTGGCTTGTAGACAGGTCCCTCCAGTCCCTGCCTCTGTTGTCACATGGTTCTCTTCTCCCTGTTTCTCTGTCTCTCCTGTTTGTGTCTCTAAAAAGGACGCTTGCCCTTGGATTTAGAGACCACCGGGAAAATCTCATCTCAAGGCCCTTAATCTCACCTGCAAACACCCTTTTCCCAAACAAAGTCATGCTCACGGGTTAGGGGATTAGGATGCAGACACACCGTTTTGGGAGCTGTTCGTCAGCCCAGGACCCCACCTGGACCCTGGACCAGCCACGAAAGGCAGGCCTTCCATGTCTGCGGGGGGGGGGGTATCCAGGGAGCCCCCAGGCCCTGCATCTCAGTTGGATGGATGCCCTGGTTTATTGGAGAAACCCGGCTCCCCTGTCTGTCTGCTCCCTGCTCAACCCTTCTGCCCGCCGGCCAGCTGGCTCCCTCATCAATGATTTAGGATGAACGTGGGTGTGTGATCCCCTTGCAATTGAGAATTTTGAAAAGGATATCTTCTGTGGCAGGGGCAAGGGAGGTGGGTGGCAGCCAGATGGGGGTGGAGGGCCAGCATCCCAGGCCCTGGCGGGGGCGGGTGGGGGGAAAGGCTGCTGGGTTTTATTTCTCTTTACAGATCTGATGGGGCTGCCTCAGTTTACCCCTTTGTCAAAATAAGGGGCAGGGTTAGGCCAGTGCCCCCTTCCTTCCCACGGGCTTTCACTAGTGTTTCAAATGGAAATGGCTTAATAGTCTCGGAATATTTGTTCCCTGTGTTTGTTTATTCATTGCCTTGATTACAACAGCCGTAGGGCCTGGGTCCAGGGTGGGTGGGGGCCTGGGTTCCACATCTCCCCTCCCCTCAGAGGCCTCCTAGCCTCTTTGACCCATTTTCCAGATATCTGTGGGACTGAGCTGGGGGTAGGGGGTGCCAAAGAGGCTACCCTGCAGCCCCTCCAAGCTGGAGCCCCCCACCCCAGTCCCCAGCTGAGGGGCAGAACAAAACGGTTGGCTCGGGCCTGGGAATATTCACGTCGGAATCTGTCTCCCGCCCCTTGACGGGGGTCCTTGGGCAACAGCTGACTCCACAGCCCCAGGCCCTCAGGCCAAGAAGCAAAACTTATCTGCCCAAACCAGCAAGCCAGCCTCTCCCCGAAGGACCCACTGTGTCCCCAGGCCCTGCCCGGAGAGGGAGCTGTCTCTCTGCCCTAAGTGCCTCCACACCCACCGCCCAGTCCACACCCTTGGGAGCTCAGCCTGGGCTGGATACCTCCCTCCGGGCTCCAGTTTTAAGTCTTGGATCCTCTGAGTAGGAAATACTATGTTTCCTTTTCCCAAGCCCAGAGAGGCTGGGTGAGCTGCCTGGGCCTCTCAGCCAGGAAGCGGCCCCCCTGTGGTTTACCCAGGCTGCTCCGCCTTTACGGGGGCACCAAGGAGGGTGAGCAACAGTGTGGCCGGTCCTCAAATGGTCAATGTAGAGTTACCACCTGACCCAGCAATTCTCCTCCTTGGTATCTGCCCAGCAGAAATGAAAACACACGTTCATACAAAACCTGAACATGCACGTCCACAACGGCACGATTCACAACAGCCCAAAAGCAGAAACAACCCAGGTGACCATCGACAGGTGAAGGATAAACACCACGTGTCCCTCCACACAAGGAAAAGTCACTCAGCCACGCAAAGGGGCGAAACACCGACACTCGCTGCAACGTGGACGGACCCCGAGAACACGATGCTCAGTGAGAGAAGCCAGACACAGAAGGACACACAGTGCGTGATTCCATTGATGGGAAACGTCCAGCACAGGCAGATCCACAGGGACAGAGAGTGGATTCCTGGTTGTCAGGGGCTGGGAAGTGGTTGCCAACGGCTGGCGTTTCTTCCCCCGCGATGAAATGTTCTAAAATTGATCGTGATGATGGTTGCACAACTCTGTGAATAAACTGAAAAACCACTGAACTGCGCGCTTTAAAAATGGATGGGCAGTGCGGTTATGTGAATTGTATCTAATAAAGCTGTTTTTAAGAAATCATTAGGATGAAGACCGGAAATGCCAGCTTTGGCAAGGATGGGGCAGGGGGAACTCCAAACGCCGCTGGGGAGGGGGAAGCCGTGCAGCTGCTTTGCAAAACAGCTTGACAGTTTCTTGAAAAGTTGCCTGTATGCCTCCCCTAAGGCCAGGCACTCACGCTCCTGCGTGTTTACACAAGAGAAACGTGTAGAAATAGTCAACAAAAGCCTGAACAAGAATCTCCATAGCAGCTTTTAAAAAAGTACGGAACAGACAAACACTGGAAAGAACGGAAGTGAGCAGTGCGCAAAGGATGGAGACGTGCTGTGCGGAGGGTCTCCGGCACTGGGGAATCCACGCGGCAATGGAGAAGCACAGAGACCAGCCGGGTAGACCTCTGTTCCAAGTATACAAATGTAGTCCAACAGCAGGCAAAATGCACCGACAGTGCCAGAAGTTGGGATAGGGCGCTCTTGGGGGTCAGTGGCTGAGAAGGGCAGGTGGGGGGACCTGGGGACTCACGGGAGTTCAGTTCGCAAAATGCTTTGTGATTGGGGCGCTTTCCTGCATGTAAATTGCAGCTCAGTAGAAAGTCTGCTTAGAAAATCCTGTTGATTCTCATCATTCTCACACTCAGGGTCTGTGAAGTCACAGCAAATACTGGGTTGGGAAGCACGGAACCCCGGCTCCTGGGGGAAATGCGGGTG
This sequence comes from Delphinapterus leucas, assembly GCF_059928025.1. Lineage (NCBI taxonomy): Eukaryota > Metazoa > Chordata > Mammalia > Artiodactyla > Monodontidae > Delphinapterus > Delphinapterus leucas. The sequence goes on from NW_028322234.1 coordinate 18,924,862, forward strand.
AGAGTCCTGCCAGCCTTTGGTCACAACAGTGTCACCAACCCGTCACACATACCTTGTGTCCCGCGAGTTTCTGTTTGCAGCCTCCTTATTTAACATGTATTGATTCAGTAGCCAGCAGGGCTGTAGAACAACTTACGGCAAATACTCGTATTTTATCCAAAAGGCACCTCACGGCCTTCTTGTGCTCAGGGACACTTGGGGGCCAAAATCACCCACAAAAAGCACTAAATGTAAAAACTTTTAGTGCCCACCTGCTCACCGGCCAGAGGACATCTCTGTGGTCACAGGAGGGGCCAGTGGGCCAGCCCGGGGGACAGCTGTCTCTGGGCACTTCTTTCTGCTGCACCTCTTTGCAGGGCCAGAGCCCCCCCTTCCCAAATGCCCCTCGCGGCTTCTCAAGCCCCACACATGCTGTGACCGGCGCTGGGCACAGAGCTGAGATCCAGCCACACTGCGGGTCATCCCCCCGCTTCTGGACGTGCGTGTCGGGAGAGGTAGTGGAGGACGGAGCAGGGCCCTGCAGGGACCGGAGGGGGATCCAGGAGGGCTTCCTGGGGGAGGTGTGGCAGATGTGGTGAGCAGAGGGAATGGCACTGACGGAGTAGAGGGTCTTAGGGTGAGGCGGGGGCTGGCTGGGCTGCACATGGATTTGGGGTGGGCAGCCACGCAGCGGGGGTGAAGCACCCAGACACAAACTTACAACTTGGCAACAGACAGTAAAACTGTGGAGCCACCCTGTGTCCCCGTCGTGTACCCCTGACCGAGGGAGTGTCCCGGGGGGTCGCCAGGCACTGAAGCTGCCCCAGTGCAGGAACAGGTGGGGATGGGGCCTGGACCACCCTCCCAGGCTCTCTACCTCTGCAGAGCAGCCAGGAAAGCCGCAAACATTAAAATTTTTTTTTTTTTTTTTGCGGTACACGGGCCTCTCACTGTTGTGGCCTCTCCCGTTGCGGAGCACAGGCTCCGGATGCGCAGGCTCAGCGGCCATGGCTCAAGGGCCCAGCCGCTCCGCGGCATGTGGGATCTTCCCGGACCGGGGCACGAACCCGTGTCCCCTGCATCGGCAGGCGGACTCTCAACCACCGCACCACCAGGGAAGCCCAAAACAAATTTTTAATTGAGATAAAATTCATACTATAAAACTGTATATTTGAAGAGTCCAATTCAGTGGCATTGAGTGGCCACTGAACGGCCACTGTTGTCTAACCATCACCTCTATCTAATTCCAGAACATTCCGTCGCCCCAAAAAGAATCCCACCCCCATCAGCAGTCATCCCCACCCCCTCCTCCAGCCCCTGACAACAAGGAACCCACTGTCTGGGCTCTCAAGGAGTCTCTTTGGACTTGCCTGTTCTGGACGTTTCCATCAGTGGAATCACACACCGTGTGTCCTTCTGTGTCTGGCTTCTCTCACTGAGCATCGTGTTCTCAGGGTCCGTCCACGTTGCAGCAAGTGTCAGTGCTTCACCCCTTTTCACAGCTGAGTAATATTCCTGTGTGTGCATATGTGTATACACCACATTTAGTATTCATACGTCAATGGAGAGTCATTTTCCCCCCCCACTTTTCTGCAGTTGTGAGCGTGTGTGTACAGGTTTTTGCATGGACGTACGTTTTCGTTTCTCTTGGATAAATCTGTGCTAGTTTCCAGCAGCTGCCGTAATGAATGATGCAGATGGGGGCCTGAAACAACCAAAGTTTATCCCCCTGCAGTTCTGGAGGCCAAAAGTCCAAGATCAAGGATTCAGCAGGGCTGGTTCCCCAGGTCTCTCTCCTGGGTCTGTCAATGGCCATCCTCTCCCTGTGTCCTCACGTGGTTGTCCCTAATCTCCCCTTTTTATAAGGGCACCAGGGATTAGGTATCATGTTGGATTAGGACCCATGCTAATAATCTCATTTTAATTCAATCACCTCTGTAAAGACCCTGTTTCCAATAAGATCTCATTTACAGGTACTGGAGGTTAGGGCCCCAGGATATCTTATTTTGGGGAGGGGGTGGAGGGCATGACACAATCAGCCAACTAAAGACCCTCCGGAGTGGAGTTGCTGGGTCATATGTATGATGATTCTGAACTTAACCTTTGGAATAAGCATCAGACTGTCCAGAGTGGCTGCCCCAGCCTACGTGTCCAGGGCTCTGATTTCCCACGTTCTCTCCATGTCTGTCTTTATTGGTGAATTTCCTCAGTTTGTCTCCACGTCGTCTCTGCCCAGGCCCCCTGTGGTACCAGGCCCTCCAGGCTGTGCCGGTCTCACAAGCTCTCTTGGAGGGGGCCCCTGAGCAGTCGTGGGGAGCCCGGGCTGGGAGTCGTGCAGGATGTCCCCAGTCTGGGTTTGTGCAGTTTTCTTGTGGTTGCACCGGGGCCATGGGTTCCCCGGGGGGAGACTTCGGAAGGGAGGTGCCCTTCTCACCCATCACCCCAGGGGCCCCTGCTGTCGACCTTGACCTGACCTCCTGGCTGCTCTACGGAGGGGAGGGGGGTTCCTTCCCCTGCACGCTGTCCTCCTGGGAAGTGTCTCTGTGTGCAGCCCTCACACAGGGCGGGCCTGGGGTCTCTCTATCAAGCCACAGCCCAAAAGGCCCGCGGACTGCTGCCGGGCACCAGGTGTGCCGAAAGCCCGGGCCTCCGGGAAGGTGAATGACAACCCCATGACTGAGGGCAGCAGCAGGAAACGGGGGCGGGTGTGTGGGGGTGGCGCAGGAAGGGGCTGGGACCTCACTCAGGGGCCACATCTAACCCGGGGGGGTGCAGGGGGGGCGACACTTGGAGGGTTGGGCCCAAGTGTGGAGGAGGGACCCACAGAGACCCCATCAGATGCTGAATCGTGGTCCCCAAAAGCTGTCCATATCCTGACTGCCAGCACCCGTGAACACGACCTTATTTGGAACCAGGGTGGCCAGCTGCCGCAGGAAGATGGTCCGTCATAGCCTGCAGAGGAGCCGGCCCGCCCGCACCTTGACCTCACACTTCCGGCCCCCAAACTGTGAGAGAAGAAATGTGCTCTGTTGTAGGTCACCCGCTGTGGCTCTTGGTGGCGGCAGCCACGGGAAACTCACTCTGCCTCAGGGAGGTGGGGGCTGGGCGGGCAGGGAGGGCGGCTGGCTTCCACGGGCTTGCAAAATTCATGACAAGGACGATGTCTCGATACGGAGGGAACGTGAGCCGGGCTGTAAGCGATCCCGAGGCCACCTGTTCACCCGCTGCCCGCCTGTCCTCGGGGTCATGGAGCCGCAGGCACCGGCTGGGTCAGGGCTGCCCGGGGGGTGCCGGCCAGGTGCGGGCACAGGGGGTGCTGCAGGAGCACCCAGGAGCAGAGACCCTAGACCAAGCCTGGCAACCCCTGGGGCTGCCTCGTCTGGAGCCTGTTCTGGGAGAGTCCGTCCCCGCCTTGTCCAGACCTTGGCCTCTGACCCTGGGCAGGTGTGAGGCGGCTCAAAAGGCCAAACCAAGTTGAAGTCCAGAATTAACTACAGGAAAGCAGCCGCTCTCACCTGCGGAGTTTCTGCCCCAGGGGACACTGGGCCACATCTTTGGGACATCTGTGGTCATCACCATGGGGGGCTCCCGGCATCGCGTGGGTGGGGGCAGGGAGGCCGCTCCACACCCCACAGAGCCCGGGACGTCCCACAGAGGATGCTCGGAGCCGAGGAGACTGGCCCAGACCCTTTGGTGCCTTTGCATGTTTTCTGGGACAACGGGGACCTGCAGAGGGATGTCAGCTCAGATAAACGAAACGCTCTGGGGTCTCTGCAGTCCTGCTCCCTGGGGGCAGGGGGTATTCTGGTAAGAAGTTAATTCTGGAAGGATCCAGGAGGGGGGAAGGACTGTGCCCCCCCCCCAGGCAGGCCGTGGGACTCCAGGACAGAGGAGCAGCAGCCCTCGGGTTTCACGGTAGGTAACACATGAGACCCGTGAACCTCGCGGGAGTGACATCAGTGGCATCAATAGTTTATAGCGGGAAACGGACACTTGATCCCGTGTTGTGGCCAGCTGGCTCAGGTGCCTCAGGGCCGCCTGCCGGGGAGGCCCCTGATGACCCACCCGGGGGACAGGATGGGCCCCTTCTCAGTCTGAACACACCAGCCGGCGTTTGGTGCCATGGTTTTCAAAGAACGCTCCCCTTCCTGGAGTGGAGACGTTATGTCACCAATTTGTTCTCGTTTTGACAGGCCACGGGGTGGGGGCTGCTTGGTGCTCACCCAAAGGGGACGGAGCCAGAGCACTGGCTCCGAATTCCTCTGCATCTCTGCGTGGACATTTCTGCAAAGACGGACAACCAACCAACACGCACATGAAAAGATGCTCAACCTCATGAGGAAAACGCAAGTCAGACCACAGTGACACGGCACCTCCCGTCCATGAGGGTGGCCACTGTCCACACGGCGGTCACCTCCGGCCCACAAGGGCAGCCAATGTCCCCACGGAAGTTACAAGTGTGGGCCAGGGTGTGGGGAGGCTGGAACCCGTGTCCACGGCTGGTGGGAGGTGAAACGGCACAGCTGCTGTGGATGACAGTGGCCGTTCCTCCAAAGGGTAAAAATAGAGTTACTGTGCGGCCAGCAATCCCATCGTAGGAATTCCACTCCAGGAAAATGAAAACAAGTCCGCATAAATACTGTACACAAATGTTCACGGGAACGAGGTGAACGGCGGACAAAAGGTGGACCCAACCCGAGTGTCCATCGAGGGACAGATGTGTCCCTCCACACACGGGAACATCACTCAGCCATGCACGGAAAGGGGTGAAGCTCTGACACTCCCTACCGTGTGGACGGACCCTGAGAACACGATGCTCAGTGAGAGAAGCCAGACACAGAAGGACACACAGGGTGTGATTCCAGTGATGGGAAACGTCCAGAACAGGCAAGTCCACAAAGAGTTAGTGGTGGTCAGGGGCTGGCGAGGGGATGGGGTGACTGCTGATGGGCACGGGGCTTCTTTTGGTTCCTGAGCATTTTGTACGTATTTTTTCTGACTTTAAAATGTATGTATGTTAAATACTTTCTACACAATTAGACAACCAAACAGAAGAAAACTAAAAATCGTCCGTAACAGCCGGCCCCCGCCCCCGCCCAAGTCAACAATAATTGCCTTTAACGTCAGAGGTTTTCCCTTCAGAATATTTCCTGGATCTATTTATGCTGTACGGGAAACGTGTACGTGTGTAAACACAGATGTGCAGATATTCACACATCTGTACACATGTATGTATATATACAATACATATACACCGTATACATATTTATATATATATGCATACATATATGTATATATAAAATTGGGATCACGCTAATATTCTCCAAACCTTGCCTAAAAATTACTAAGTGTCATTGTAGCAAGTTCACACAACCCTGGAAGAATAAAAGATAAGCGTGCAAAGCTCTTCTTCTCTCCTGGTCCTGGCAGATTCCTGCTGCTCCAAGCCCACGCTGCTCACTTCCAGGCATTTTCCACATCCCAGGATCTGAGGGAATCATACGATCGTTTTTCTATTTTATAAGGTGGCACCATGTTCCTGGCTGGTAGGCAGTTTCTCTCCTGTGGTTTTTAAATGGTCCTCAAGTCTTTTGTATCCATTTCTCATTGATATATTTAAAAACCAGCTCAGGGAGGGGGTCTCCCAAGCGTAGCCAGGAAAACATTTAAAAATAGAGTTGCAGGGGACACGGGTTCGTGTCCCGGTCCGGGAAGATCCCACATGCCGCGGAGCGGCTGGGCCCGTGAGCCATGGCCGCTGGGCCTGCGCGTCCGGAGCCTGTGCTCCGCAACGGGAGAGGCCACAACAGTGAGAGGCCCGCGTACCGCAAAATAAATAAATAAATAAATAAATAATAAAAATAGAGTTGATGCAGAGAGGGAAACAAATATCCCAGGAATCTGGAGGTAAAACTGTTAACTGTTGTTATATGGAGCAGGTTTTAAAATTCTTACTTGGTACTTTTATTCTGTTAACCAAGGAGAGAGATATGTCTCCTTGTTAAGATGGTTCCCCTTCATTTTCCTTTCCACTTATTTGATATCCTGAAACTTTCCGGATGATACTAACATGTCTTCTGAAACATCGTTTTTGTTGTTTTAATGGTGGTAAAAGAGACAGAACATGAAATTCACCATCTGAACCATCGTTAAGCGCACAGTTCAGTGGTACTAAGCATATTCACATTGTCGGGCAGCCATCCCCACCATCCATCCCCAGAACTTTCCGGAAACATCATCTTTTTCTTTTTTTTTTTTTTTGCCGCACCCTGTGGCTTGCAGGATCCCCTTTCCCCGACCAGGGATAGAACCCAGGCCATGGCACTGAAAGTGCCGAATCCTAACCACTAGGCTGCCAGGGAATTCCCTGGAAACATCACCTTTAACTAGAGCTGGATCATGGTTGAGATGCCGAACGACCTTGGCCAGCCCCTGCCGAGGCCACGCCCCTCACATCCTTCCCTGGCCCCTCACGTGGTGGCTGAGCTGGTTACTCTGAACTCACTCGGGACTTGCGGGTGGGCCCAGGTCTGCACACTCTGGCTCTGTGCTCCCCAGTCCCCCAGCCCTGCTGACCTGGGACCTGCTGCCTCCCCCGGGGTCCTCAGAAGCACCCTGCAGCCAGCCCGCTGCCCCTGGGCCTTCCTATCAGAGCATCAGAGCTGGACAAACAACCAGAAAAACCCAGAAAGCCTGGGGTGATCACCTTTCCTTCCCTACGATCCAACATTCTTAGCTTTTTTTTTTTTTTTAAAGAAATTCACATTTTGCAACCCACCCCCACCCCAAGCCTCTCTGTGGAGCCAGCAGGGTTTAAATTCCCGCCCATTATCCTGGAGGAACATTCTAGAAGCAGCTGGGCCAAGGAAAGCCCCACCAGCTTCCATCACCCCTGTTTTCTTGGCGATTTCCTTTTTGCTGAAGATAAAATAGGTCCCAATAATAAAAACAAACGTACCGAGAGGCTTGTATTTATCTCCAAAGCACGGCCTCTGGGCTCCGGAATGTTCTTGTGTCATTTCCAGATATTGTATAGGGTTCCGGCAGAGACACGGGGACACAGCCGGGACAGACCAGGCCAAGGCTCTAATAGAAACACAGCTTTTAAATCTCTGTATGCCACCGACAACCTGCGAAGTTCACGGTTATTTCTCCCTGTGAAAATCTGTCTCTGGAACCTTCCGCGGGGGTTCTCCTACGCCCCAGGCCTTGAAGAATTCAAACCACCAAGGACTCCCCGCCCAGACCCCCAGGTCCCCTTACAGGGAGGCCGGCGGGATCACAGAGATCTTGACCCCAGACAAGGAAGGAAAAGTCCTTTGGTTCCCCAGCACTGTCTTTGATAATTTTCCCCTTTTTACTTCCGGTTGAGGAATGAGGTATTAAGCCAAAGAATGAAAGAAAACCAGGGGGAGGGTTTGCGGCAGTTTTAATTGCTTTTCCAAGGTTGTTAATAATTGTCTTGGTTGCCTCGTGGAGCGCAGAGGCTGGGGGGAGCCGGGGTGGGCCGGGGGTGGCCTCCATCCCTCAGCGGGTCCTGGACTGGAGGCTGCAGGCCCAGGGCCCCACCCGCGAGGGGGAATGGCCGCATTCCTAGCATTCCTTCTCTCCTTCCCACATTGTTTGTTTGTTTGTTTTAAATTAGAAGCCGCCAGGAACTCCTTTTGCCTTTTGGATTCTGCTGTCCTAGAACCACCGCCTGGCCGAGCCACAGAACCTTCCAGCACCCTCCCAGGCCCACCCCCCCCCCCCAGAGACACCCACGCTGTGGGTTATCCTGCATCTCAGTGTGTGCGGGGACCCGCAGGACCTCAGGCCCACGGAGCAAGCTGCCTCCCCCGCCCGCCCCGATCTCCCCGTCAGGACCTCAGCGCTCCAGCCTGGACTGCTCTGCCGCCTTCCCCCGCCCCACCTTACGCCCCCCACGTGGCTGTGGGCGGGAGGAGGATGGAAAGGAGATTCTGCCGCTTGCAGAGCAGGCTGGGTCACGGAGGACACCGAGGCCTGGACAAAGGGAGGGGGCAGAATTTCAGACGCCAGGTAGTCAGCTGACATCCAGCTTGCCGGCGAGGAAACCGAGGCAGGGGTTACCACCTTCAGTCCGGCGGCCCCTGCAGCCCCTCCACTGAGTCCAGGCTCTATCCCCAGCACCCAGTGGGCACCTAAAGAGGGCCAGGCTGACGGCGGTGGGGCCGTGGGGCCGGCGGGCGGTTTGGGGAGCTGTTTCACTGCCCTGAGCCTCAGTGGTGTCACCTCTAAAACGGGGGCAAAGTTCGCCCCTCGTGGGGCTGCGGTGCTCTTGTCTGCAGACCCCGGCCCGTGCAGTGAGCAGAAGCCCCGCCTGTGTGACCCTGACCTTCTGACCTCCTCTTGGAAGGAACAGTAAGACCAAACCGGATAACACCTGTCAGGCCTCAGGGGGCTCCGGCCCTCAGGTGGGACACCAGCAGAGTCAGCGACTGCTGTTGTAGAAATGGGATTGTTTCCACGAAACTGGAGAATTCTGGGCAGGTTCACGCGCACAGCAGGTGCTCATGCTTGGGGCCTTTATTATTGCCCCGAGCCTATCACCTCTGCCCAGCACAGGGCGGGCACACAGCCAACGGGACTCTGACACTGAACAAAGGAAACCTCATTTACAGTGGAGGTTTCCCTACCCCTACCCCTCACCCCCACCCCTGCAGACTTCAAACATGAGGAAGGTTATTGCTTCTCACCAGCAGGAGAAGGAGGCATTTCTCCCCGCACAGCAACAGCCCAGCCCAGCCAGCGACAGACTTCACAGCCCCGCCAATGAGAGACCATCACAACTCAGCCAATGAGAGACCACCATAGCCCAGCCAATGAGAGACCATCAGAACTCAGCCAATGAAAAGCCACCACACTCCCAGCTCCGAGTTTCCTCCAATGGGCTCTTTGTTTACAACAGCCCCCCCTCACAACTCCCTATTCTCTATAAAAGTTTCCTCAGGTTTGCTCTCCAGACTAGCCTGTGGCTTCCTGGATCGTGTATCCGGAATTGTACCTGTTTGCCGTTCCCGAATAAACCCGTTCTGCTGTTAAGATATCTGGTTGTTTTAGATTTAAGGTCAAGTTTATGATGATGGAGATCCCATCTGGGAGTAAAGTTGTTTTGAGCATTTTTAGTCTTTTTTTTTTTTTTTTTTTTTTTGCCACTCTGTGCTTCTTGTGGGATCCTAGTTCCCTGACCAGGGATCAAACCCAGGCCGTGGCAGTGAAAGCTAACCTAACCACAGGACCTGGCGGTCCTAACCACTGGACCGCCAGGGAATTCCCAGAATTGACCTTTTTTTTTTTTTTTTTCAGAATTGACCATTTTTAAGTGCACAATTCAGTGGCAGTACATTTGCAATGCTGTACAATCATTACCTCTATTTAATTCCAAAACATTCCATCTCCCCAAAAGGAACCTGGTCCCCATCAGCAGTCTCTTTCTACCCCCTCCCCAGCCCCTGACAACCACCAACCCACTCTCTTGGATTGGCCTGTTCTGGACGTTTCCCATCAGTGGAATCACACCGTGTGTCCTGTCTCTGGCTTCTCTCACTGAGCATCGTGTTCTCAGGGTCCATCCACGTGGGAAGGGGTGTCAGGGTTTCACCCCTTTACATGGCTGAGGGGCGCTCCTGTGTGTGGAGGGACCACATTCGTGAACCTGTTCATCCATCGATGGACACTTGGGTTGTTTTCACTTTGGGGCTGCTGTGAACACATCTTTGTTGGAACACCTGTTTTCAGTCATTTGGGGGAAAGGCCTGGGACTGGCGTTACTGGAATGGACGGTAACTTATGTCTTACTTCCGGAGGAAGTGTTTTCCACAGCGGCTGCCCCGCTTTACTTCCTTCCCACCGGTGAGCAGGATTCTTCATCTTGTGGACAGAACATGAGCCCCGGGGATCAAAACAGCAGACTCCGTCTTCTCCCGGTGGCCCCCGAGGCTGCGCTGGGGTGGCGTCAGGACATGGGAAGGTACGTGTCAGACCACATGGGAGTTTCCATCATTTGAGGGCTGTGTGCACAGGAGGGAAATTGGGAAATTTGGACAAGTTCAGGCAGCCCGACGGTGAGTTACCACCTTGGACTCCGTGGGCCAGAAAAACCTGCTGGGGACGTTTGATGCCCCACTTTCCCGAGTCTGGAGACTCCCGTCCCCGAGAAGCAAGGATTCGGGGGGCAGTAGCTGTCCACTGTGGCTGCCCCACTGGCTGCTCCCCAGCATTTTCTGCCTGGAGCAGGGGAAGATGAAGGGGGAGCGGGGAGAGGGAGGGGAGGCCCGTACCGGCAGCCCCCTTTGCGACCTCCCTCCAGGCCTCATGAAGCTGGTCCGGGAGGATCCCACATGCCGCGCAGCAACTAAACCCATGCACCATGGCTGCTGGGCCTGCGCTCTGGAGCCCGCGAGTCACAACTACTGAGCCTACATGCCACAACTACTGAAGCCCATAGTAGTTGGGGAGACTGAGGCTGGGGAGACTGAGGCTCAGGGAAGTCTCTGAGGTCACTCAGCTTGGTGGGACTTGGAGCGGGCTCTGCCCAGCCCCTGCCTCCAGCCGGCCCCGGGCTCAGCTCCGGGACCAGCAGGGGCAGTAGGCCATCGTCCCCGCCCTCACGCGGTTGCTGGTGGCGGTGGACATCGGTCCAGAGCTCCAGAATTCAACGAGACCCTTGCATCGAGTGGCCTGAGCTCTGAAGAGGTAAAAGCAGGTGATGCCATCCACACAGAAACTTGCACACCGGTGTTTATAGCAGCTTCATCCATAACTGCCCAGACAGAAAGCAACAAACATGCCGTCCAGCAGGTGGACGGATGGATAAACGCTGGACGTCCAGACGATGGAATGTGACTTGGCGCTAAGAAGAAATGAGCTATGAAGCCACGAAAAGACTCGGAGGAACCTTAAATGCACACGACTAAGTAGAAGAAGCCAGTCTGAAAAGGCTACACACACACTGTGATTCCAACTCTGGGACATTCTGGAAAAGACAGGATTCTGGAGCCGGGAGAAGGATCAGTGGTGCGGGGCTTGGGGGGAGGAGGGATGGATAGGTGGGGACCAGAGGGGTTTAGGGCAGTGAAACGACGCCGTGTGATGCTGTAATGGTGGATATGGGTCAGTGTACATTTGTCCAAACCCACAGAACATCCAACACCAAGAGTGAACCTGAGTGTCATTCCAGCCTTTAATTAATAATAAAGTATTGATAATGCTCATGGATTGAAACTCGTAGCACACCAACACCAGACGTTCATGGCCGGGGAGGAAACAACAGGGAAACGAGGGTGAGGCTGTGTACGCAGGAACTCTCTGCAATTTCTGTTCAATTTTTCTGTAAACCTAAACCTGCTCAAAAACCGAAATCTAGTTTTTAAAAAAGGGCGGATGCTCGTAAGGGCAGAGCAAGGGAGGTCCAGATGCGACAACAAAATAACAAACAACCTGGTTTTTTTTAAGAAAAAAAAAATGGGCAGAGGATCTGAATAGACATTTTTCCAACAGGTACATGAAAAGATGCTCAAGATCGCTAATCATCAGATAAATGCAAACCAAAGCCACAGTGAGATATCACCTCCCACCACTCAGAATGGCCATCATGAAAAAGACAACAAATAATAAGTGCTGGTGAGGATGTGAAAAAATGGAGCCCTTGTGCACTGTCAGTGGGAATGTAAACTAGTGCAGCTACTGCGGTAAACAGCATGGAGTTTCCTCAAAAAATTAAAAATAGAATTATCATATCATCCTGCAATTCTACTGCTGGGTTTTTATCTGAAGAAAACAAAAACACTAATTCAAAAAGATATCCGCATCCCCGTGTTCACTGCAGCGTTATTTACAATAGCCAAGACATGGAAACAACCTAAGTGTCCGTCGATGGATGAATGCATAAAGAAGACGTGGTACCTATATATACAATGAAATATTACTCAACCTTAAAAAAGAAGGAAATCCTGCCATTTGTGACAGCGTGGATGGACACAGAGGCCATTATACTAGGAGACAGAGGTCAGATGGAGAAGGACATACGGCGTGATCTCACTTAAATGTGTACTCAAAAACAAATCAAGCTCATGGAAGCAGAGAGCAGAACGGTGGTTGCCAGGGGCTGGGGGGTGTGGGTGGTGGGCAGTGGGGAGATGCTCCTCAAAGGGAAGAAGCTTTCAGTTATAAGATGAATAGGTCCTGGGGGTCTAAAGTGCAGCACGGTGATTATAGTTAATAATATTGCATTGGTACTTGGCAGCTGCTAAGAAAGTAGATCTTAAAAATGTTCTCATCACAAAAGCACAGGTAACCACTTGAGGCGATGGCTGTGTTAATTAGCTTGATCGGGGTCATCGTTTCACAATGTAAGCATATATCAAACCATCACACGCTGCACGTTAAACGTACACAAGTTTTATTTGCCAGTCATACCTCAGTGAAGCTGAGGGGAAAAAGTGTTTGCTCCTAGAGAAATGGCTTGACGGAATTACGTGAAATGATGAGCTGGGACAGGCTTTTAGAAAAAATTATACCCTGCTGTATTGTATAAATTAACTTGTGCAAAAAACTAGTAAAGATATTTTTAAATTATGCAGAGAAAGATTAATTATACAATTCAACGCTTTCTTGTATATTCAGAGTTGTGGGACCATCATCTCCATCCAATTCCAGAACATTCCATCACCCTAAAAAAAAGCCCCATACCCATCAGCAGTCACCCCATCCCCCTCCCCAGCCCCTGAGAGCCAGGAACCCACTCTCTGTCTGTGGATTTGCCTGTTCGGGACGTTTCCCATCGATGGAGTCATCGAAGGACCCTGTGTGTCCTTCTGTGTCTGGCTTCTCTCACTGAGCATCGTGGTCTCAGGGTCCGTCCACGCTGTAGCGGGTGTCAGGGCTTCCCTCCTTTTCGTGGCTGAGTGATGCTCCCGTGTGTGGAGGGACCACGTCGCAATCACCTGTCGTTGGTGGATGGGCATCTGGGTGCGTCCGCCTCTTCCCGTAGTGCTCTGGATGTGGCTGAATTTGTGTGGACTCATGCTTTCACTTTATTTCCACCCAGGAGGGAGACTTCCGGCTCACATGGAAATTCCACATTTGACCTTTTTTTAAAATTTATTTATTTATTTATGGCTGTGTCGGGTGTTTGTTGCTGCGCGCGGGCTTTCTCTAGTTGCAGCGAGCGGGGGCTACTCTTTGTTATGGTGGGCTGGCTTCTTATTGTGGTGGCCTCTCTTGTTGCGAAGCACGGGCCTAAGTGCACGGGCTTCAGTAGTTGTGGCATGTGGGCTCAGTAGTTGTGGCTCGCGGGCTCCAGAGCGCAGGCCCAGCAGCCATGGTGCATGGGTTTAGTTGCTGCGCGGCATGTGGGATCCTCCCGGACCAGGGCTTGAACCCGTGTCCCCTGCATTGGCAGGAGGACTCCCAACCACTGCGCCACTAGGGAAGCCCCTCACATCTGACCTTTTGAGGAACAGCTGGCCAGCAGTTTTAACGTCCAAGGCCCGTTCAGGGCTTGGAGGGGGTGAGGCGGAGCCTCCTCGCTGCTCCCTGGGGTGGAATCTTCATCCTGGCAACGACTTATTGATGAGAGCAGCTCGGTGAAGCCAGGAGAACTTTCCATGGGTTCCCATTATAAATAGGGCTGGTGTGCCGGCCGGCCACCCTCTCCCGAGGCTCAGAACCAGGTATCCCGCTCAGACCAGCCGCCTGGGTGTGGTCAGGGCCACTTTGGTCCTCAGCGCCCAGCCTCCCCAGTACTAGTCCCTCTGAGGGGCTGGGGCCAGCCACCGGCCTCTGGACAGATGCCCTGTGGGATGCTGCCCACCTGCTCCCACCCCCCACGCCCCTTCGGGCCCCCCGCCGTCCAGCTCTTCCCTCTTTCCTTGTCCTGAACCGTCCGTCCCCAAGCTCAGGGCGGGGCCTCCATCCTGGCAGGGCGTCCCTCACTGGAGCCCCCAGCAGAGCCCTGTCCCTCCCAGCCCCGAGCCCCTGGGGGCTGCGGGCATCCGGGTCCCCCTGGGTCTCCTCCCGGCCTGGGGGACCTGTCCTGTCTGCCTTCCAGGGAGGTTTATAAAGACCAGAGCCCACGGTCAGAGTGTCTGTTCTCTCAGGTCAGACTCTACCTCCGTTCCCCTGTGCCCACCTGGTCCATTCCCTCCTGGCTCCTCAGCAGCGGAGGTGGGACCCCAGCGCAGCTCCGCCCCATCCATTTCACAGGCAGACACACTGAGGCCACGGGGGATGGGGGCGGGATGCTCCTGGGGGGCTGCGTCTGCGGGGAGGGGTCAGGCAGACTGGGGGATGCCCCCCCCCGGGGAGACCTTTCCACAACACTCTTAGGCAGCAGCCACGGGGTCTGTGGGGCGACTGGGCAGCCCTGGGGGAGAGGGCAGGGACACGGAGTGGATGCCCCGTGCTCAGGGGTGGGGGGTGGCATGGAGGCCGCGAGGCCGGGGGCGCCCGCAGGGACCCATTGAACGCTCGGTGGCCGCTGGCCAGGGGGGCCGAGGCCCTGCGGCGACTCTTGCCCACCGGTGACTCTACCACCGTCCAAGGGACCAGACTGTCACCCACGTCCCTACATGGACAGTCTCGTGAGGATTCAGCGCCCTAGGGCGCCCGCTCCCCCTCCTCGGTTTCCCAGGCGCGTCCCCGGGAAGGGCAGGTGGAGGTCCGGTTCCAGCAGGGCTCTGAGCCCCAAGGCAGCCAGCGGAGCCACCAGAACCAAAGCAGGTCATAGCTGCACGTGTGTTACGTCCATCCAAACCCTCGCGTGTGTACGATGCGTAATTACTTCTCGAAGGATCCCGAGGTCTGCGGTGGGTCCTGGGGATGAGGGCCCCGAGGCGGGCGAGGGGTGGGAGACACTGCAGATTCTGGGCTGGTTAAGCCACGTGTGTGGCAGTTTTATCCTATGACGCATTGCAAAATCCCGATTCTAAGCACAGGGACCTATATTCAATACCTTGTGATAATCTAAATGGAAAGTAATCTGCAAAAAGAAAAAAAAAATATATATATATATATAACTGAATGACTTTGCTGTACACCTGAAACTAACACAGTATTGTCAATCAACTAAACTTCCAAAAAAAAAAAGTCCTGATTCTGCTCTGCTCTTGTGACCACGGGCAGGCCCACGGGAACATCGCAGGGCCGCTTCCAATGTGGGCGCCCAGCTGAAATCACTCATACCCGACAAAGCAGCTTAAAAATACATATAAGGGGCCTTCCCTGGTGGCGCAGTGGTTGAGAGTCCGCCTGCCGATGCAGGGGACACGGGTTCGTGCCCCGGTCCGGGAGGATCCCACATGCCGCGGAGCGGCTGGGCCTGTGAGCCATGGCTGCTGAACCTGCGCGTCCGGAGCCTGTGCTCCACAACAGGAGAAGCCACAACAGTGAAAGGCCCGCGTACCACAAAAAAAAAAAAAAAAAAAAAAATACATATAAGAGCTCCAAATAAAAGAGAGAGAGAGAGGGAGAGAAATGAAAGAAAAGGAGGAAAAACCGGTGCCCTGCGTGGGTGTGGGGATGTGTCTGGCTGGGAAGCACCTGGGCTGAGGCTGAGGCTGAGGCTTGGGGTGGGGCCTGGACCGCCCTCCCAGGCTTTCTACGCCTCCGGAGTTGACCTGACACTAACACAACCTTCTAAATCAACTATACTCCAATATAAAATTAAAATTAAAAAAATACTAATTGAGATGAAATTCACATAAAATTGTACATTTAAAATTACTATTCAGCGGCATTTAGTGCATTCACACTGTTGTATAACCATCACTTCTATCTGATTCCAGAACATTCCATCACCCCAGAAAGAAGCCCCATCCCCATCAGCAGTCACTCCCCAGCCCCCTCCCCAGCCCCTGACAACCATGAGCCCACTCTCTCTCTCTCTCTGTGGATTTGCCTGTTCTGAACGTTTCTCGTAAATGGAATCACACACTATGTGGGCTTTGGTGTCCGGCTTCTCTCACTGAGCATCGTGTTCTCAGGGTCCACCCACGTTGTAGCCAGTGTCAGGGCGTCACACCTTTTCGTGGCTGAGTGATGTTCCCATGTGTGGAGGGACCACGTTGTGTTTATCCATCATCTGTGGATGGATGTTTGGTTGGTTTCCACCTTTTGGCTGTTGTGAATGGTGCTGCTGTGAACGTTATGTGTACAAGTTTTTCTCTGAGTACCTATTTTCAATTATTTTGGGTATATATATCCAGGAGCAGACTTTCCAGACCCCAAATGTTTAATGCCCAGAAAGGCAGGGCGCCTATCACTCAGTGCCTCCTGGCTGCCCACTCTGGCTCCTCCCAGCAACCCCCCCAGGGGAGGAGCAAAGAGGACCCAGCGCTGGACATGGAGGCCCCGTGTGGGGGATGGGCCCCAGCAGCAGCGTCCAGCTCAGGCCAGGTGACCGAGGTCCTCCGCAACCCCTGCGTGTGGCCACGTCCTCACTCCACACCATGTAGTTACATGACTGACCTATGAGGGTGGCCAGCCGGAGTGGACGAGACATAAACAGTGGCCTCTCCGTCCCCAGCCTTTTCTATTTGCCTTGGCAGGAAATGAGGTTTTGTAACTTGAAATTGAGGGTTTCATGCCAAACCTGCAAATCTGCTCAGAAACACCCTCATGTGGGCCAAGAGGTGTGTCTTCTGGAAACATCCCTCCCAAAGCAAGGGCAGAAGCGGAGAGCTGGGGCTGCTGCCCCAGGTGACCCAGGACGAGTCAGGGTGCTTCTGGGAACCTCCGTCTCTTCATCTGTGAATGAAGCCGATCTCATTCCCTCTGCCCTCTGCGTGGAAAAGCTAATGCTACTGTTGGTAAACTCTCTCCCCCGTGACTCATGAGCTGAGCCTCCTTGCATATAAAATCTATTTCTAATTAAAACATTTAGTCTTTTATTTTAAACAAGTGAGTCTGTCCAAATACACCATTAGGAGAGTCAAAAGGCAAAGTGCAGAGTGGGGGAAGATGCTTGCAGTGTATAATCCAGCGAAAGACTAGAGTCTACAATACGTAAAGAACTCTTGCAAATCAATGACAAAAACCAAACTATCCAACTGAAGAAAAATGGGCCAAAGACCCCAAAGGTCAGGTCCTGAAGGACACCCCAATGGCCAATGAGCTTGAACCCCATGTGGCCTGCCTGCAGCGTAAGACCTCAGTGAGGGGCCACCTCACTCCATGAGAACCACTGGAACCAAAAATACGGACAATGCCGAGTGTTGGCCAGGACCAAGAGCAATAGGAACTTCCTGATGCCTCCGACAGGAAGGTGAGAGGGGGCAGCCGCTTTTGGAAAAGCTCTGGAAGCGTCTTCTTTTAATTGAGATGTAATCACGTACCATAAAATTCATTATTTTAAAGCGGGCCATCCAGGGATGTGTAGTACATTCTGTAGAGTTGTGCGACCATCACCACGGTCTGAGTCCTGAGCACTTTCATCACCTCAGAAGGAAGCCCCGTCCCCATTAGCAGTCACCCCACCCCCTCTCCTGCAGCCCCTGGTGACCGCTATTTACTTTCTTCCTCTGTGAATTTGCCTATTCTAAGGACTTCATATAAATTGACTCATAATATTTGTCCTTCTGTGTCTCGTTTCTTTCAGTCAACATTATGTTTTCAAGGTTCACCCACACTGTAGCAAGAATCAGTGTTTCAATTTTCAACAGCCAAATAGTATTCCATTGTACAGATGGACCACAGTGTGTGTACCCAGTCATCAGCGGATGGATATCTGAGCTGTGTCCACTCTGTTGTGCGCTGTGCTGCCGTGAACACGTGCGCACGAGGGTTTGTCTACATACCTGTTCCAGTTCTTTGGGGCACGTACCCAGGAGTGGAAGTGCTGGACCACATGATCATTTTTTTAAGAACGTCCAGACTGTTTTCCTCTTGTCGCATTTTACAGATGAGAAAACTGCAGCTCAGAGAAGCTAAGCTACAAGCCACACAGCCGGGACCCAGACTCCTCCCTCGCCAGCTCTCCTCCTCTCCATACTAATTCCTGCCTCATCCACGAGACACCAGACATGGGGCAGGCTGATGGTGTGGCCCAGATGTGGAGCCTGAGGGTGAGAGAAGAGACCAGGCCTGGGGACCCACAGTCAGCCTGTGGGGCAGGAAGAGTCCTCACCAGCTCCAGGCCACCTCTTGAGCCACTCACCTCCCCAGCTGGGTGCTTCGTTTTATGAGAAGCTCCCAGTGGGCTTCCCTGGTGGTGCAGTGGTTAAGAATCTGTCAGCCAATGCAGGGGACACGGGTTCAATCCCTGGTCTGGGAAGATCCCACATGTCGTGGAGCAGCTAAGCCCGTGCGTCACAACTACTGAGCCCGTGTGCTGCAACTACTGAAGCCCGTGCTCTGCAACAAAGAGAAGCCACGGCAACGAGAAGCCCGCTCACCGCAACAAAGAGCAGCCCCCGCTCGCCACAACTGGAGAAAGCCCACGTGCAACAACAAAGACCCAACGCGGCCAAAAATAAATAAATTTATTTAAAAAAAGAAGAAGAAGAAGCTCCCCGTGGAGAAATCAGACACTTGTCCATGGCTGGTGGGATGTAAAATGGTGCAACAGCTGTGGAAAATAGGCCGCGGTTCCTCAAAAAGTTAAACATAAAATTACTGTATGATCCAGCACTTCCACTCCTAGGTATATGCCCAAATGTATACATACATACACACACACAAAACTACACGCATGTCCATAGGCGAACGATTCATAACAGTCAGAGTGGAAACAGCCCAAATGTCCATCAACAGTTGATGGATACACAAATGTGGTCCCTCCACACACAGGAACATCACTCAGCCATGAAAAGGAGAAAAGCACTGACACTCGCTACAACGTGGACGGACCTTGAGAACACGATGCTCAGTGTGAGAAATCAGACGGAGAAGGACAGTGTGTGATTCCATTGATGGGAAACGTCCAGAACAGGCAAATCCACAGACACAGAGTGGGTTCAGGGTTGTCAGGGGCTGGCGGAAGGGGTGGGTGTGAGTGCTGATGGGGACGGGGGCTCCTCTTGGGGTGATGGAATGTTCTGGAATTAGAGGTGGTGGTTATGCAACCTTGTGAATGCACTAAAAAAACACTGAATTGTATACTTTAAGGTGGTGAGTGGTTAGTTTTATGTTATGTGAATTTTACCTCAAATTTTAAACAATGGGGACAGTGAAAGCGCTTTGCTGATAATTGTCAGGACCCCGAGAGCTGGGGCTTGTACACTGAGAAGCACGGTGCCCAGATCACAGTGAGTCCTTCCCAAGGGCTGGCCCATATCGGCCCGCAACCTATGCGTTATTTTCAGCACCAAAGCTCTGGGAGCCTATGGCACACTGTCACCTCATGACCACCCAACCACTTTCCAAATGAGGAGACTGAGGCACAGAGGGGGTGAGCAAGGTGCCCAAAGTGACCAGCTTAGCAGGAGGGAGTCTGGGCTTGAACCCAAGCCTGGGGGCGGGGTGTCAGAGCGCCTCTCTTTCCCAGCAGCTTCCAGCCTTCCCCTTGGTCTGCCCCTGGAACCAGTGCTGTGTCACCTGGACTCCACATCAGAACCCGCCACCACTGGCCTGTGCCACTGGGGTGCCCCCACTGCCCAGCCCCCCGCTGCGGGCTGGAAACCCGACTCCCATAAACAGACGAGGGGGAGACCCAGGCCAGGCAGGTGGCAGCCCTAGGGAGCCCCCTCCTCCGGGCATCAGCCAGCAGACATTTATTCAGCACCTACTGTGTGCCGGGACCTGGGCACTTGACCAGATGGCCTCATTTCGCCCCGTGAGGTCGGCGCAGGAGGGGACCTGAGCCCAGAGAGGAGCTCTCCCCTCCCCACCCCAGCCCCCGGCCCGTGGCCGCCTGGCGCCCCCCCCCAGGGGCCTCGGACAGCCAGGCTGCGTGACGGGGTCCTGTCGGCGCTTCCCGCTGGGCCTGGGAGTCCTCGTCTGTTCCTGACTCACAGGCTCAGGGTGCAGCCTCCGTGGGCGCAGTTGTTCACGCAGTATTTACTGAGCAAATAGCACATGGCGGGGGGCAAGACGCGCAGCGGGGAGGAACCGCGTGCAGGGGCATTTGAGGACGAGTGTACCTGGGGGTTCCGGCATGTGCAAAGGCGCCGGGACGGGTGTGTTGGGCACACACCCACAAGGATGCCCACGCGGCTGGAGCTCAGGGAAGCCCGTGCAGGACCCGGGGGCGCGGAGGGCTCGGCTCTCACCCGGAGGGACGCGCGAGCCCCCAGGGCGGCGGGCAGAGCAGGGACGCGCCCCGCTCGCTTGCTCACAAGCGCCCTCTGGCGGCTTCGGGGAGAACAGGCCGTGGGCGGCACCGGGAGACGGGGGCGGGGGGGGGGGATGCGGGGGTCCGGGAGGGGTGGGTGGGGTGGGGTGGGGTATATGTTGGAGGAATGGCGGGGGGATGGGGGGATGGGGGGATGGGGGGATGGGGGAGGGAAGGTTTGGGGGGGGAGGTGGGGGAAACGGTGGAGGATGTGGGGTGGGGGATGGTAGGGGATGGAGGAGGGGTGCTGGAATCCAGCCTGGGTGGGGGTCGCGGAGGGCGAGCAGTGGGTGGGTTCTATTTCCGAGGCCTAAAGACCGCAATGATTTAGAACGGTTTCCCTAAGCGCACACAAAGGTGGGCTGCTGTGATTTCCTGCCGCTGGTCTGACCAGCACTTGGAGACTTGAATGAATGAATGAGCGAATGGCTTGGAGACTGTGCTGTCTGTGGACTTTGGCCTTCGGCCACGTGGAGCCCCAGCAGGTTGTGGAGGGAGAGAGGAGTGCATGGGGTCTCTCTCAGAAGCCCCTGGGCCCCACCCCACCCTGCCTTGCTCCGAATCCTACCTGACAACGTGCCCATAGTGGGGACCTGGCCAACGAGCCCCCCAAATATTACCTCCACGTCTCTAGAATTCTCTCGAGATGCCAGAGGCTCTTTGCCAGATGAACTTTCTATCCAGACACTCAGCTGGTCCCAAGCAGGAAACCAAGGCAGGAAACACCGTTTGCAGGGACAGGACTGTGGACAAAAGCATAAATTCTGTTTGGAATATAAATAAAATGTACGTATTTAAGCCTAAAATAACGCCGTTTCAATATGCCCACTTTTCGATTTTTCGACTTTGTTCAACTAGTGTTCCAGGAAAAAAATAAATAAAAGATTTTTAAATACATAGAAACACATATAGAAGGCAACTGTTTTCCTCTAATAGGGTTCCGTGCTGCCCTGCCCTCACCCCTCTTTCTTACCTCCACCAGCTTAGGTCGTTCTCTGGGTCGGGGGCTGCGTTTTCTCCAACCTGGGCCCTCGGGGATTCTGGGAAAACGCCAGGCAATTAGAGGAGTGGGAAGCAGGTTTCTCGTGCCGGGTGAAAGCTACTGCTGCATTGTTGGTGTTTTTCCGCCCTCTGGTGGCAGCGTGCATTTGCTCCCCTAGGCCTTGATAACAAGAAGTTGCATCTGAGTCCCTGATTATCTGGCGAGGATTCCTTTACTTGGTCCATAAAGCAACAAGAGCTAACATTTATGCAGCCCTGACTGTGTGCCAGATGCCTGGTGACCCTCATAACCACCCACCTTGGGAGGGGCTACTGAGACTACCTCTCCTTACAGATGAGGAAACTGAGGCCGGCAGAGCTGGGGCTTGAACCTGGGGCTCTCAACCGTGAAGAGGGACCCAAATACCCTGTTTGGGGGCTGGAACCAACTGAGCCTGAAGCTGTCCTACTTTGACTGTTCACTTACATGAACCAGTAGATCCCAGCATTACCAAAGCCAATTTGAGTTGACTTTGCTTCAGCCCTTTTTTTTTTCTTGCAATCCAAAGACCTTTAGTCAATCGACCCAATCCCCAGGTGAGGTCACATTCTGAGCTTTCACTGAACATGAATTTGGGGGGGGGGGACCTTATTTAACCCACAACAGCAACTGCCTTTGAAAAGTAGGGTGCTGGGGCCCTGCAAACAGCCTCAGAGCTCAGACCCCGTTTTTACCCCGAAATTCAATCCCGCTGGAAGGCACTGCCTGGAAATTTGCCGCTGGGTATAGGCATAGCCCTGTGTGAGAGGCAGATGGAGTGGGGGAGCGTGGCAGGGACTGAAAAGTTAAAAAAGATGTAAAGGAGGATTTATTTTTAAAGAAACTTCTCTCATCAAGGCCCTCACTAATTTTTATCCAATTATAGTTTCTTCTCTTGTGGAAGAGAGATGTGGTGAAACACAGTGGGAGGGGTTCTTGCCACAGGATCTGCTTGTAGCTGCCCATCCACAGCCATGCACAGCTTTCTCAAGAAAAGCAAGAAATCCAGATTTTTATTAAAATTTCCTGATTTTTTTAAAAAAATATTATTTTTAAAAAATTTATTTACTTTTGGCTGCGTTGGGTCTTCGTTGCTGTGCGTGGGCTTCCTCTAGTTGCGGTGAGCAGGGGCCTTTCTTGTTGTGGAGCGCGAGCTCAGTAGTTGTGGCATACGAGCTCAGTAGTTGTGGCTCATGGGCTCTAGAGCACAGGCTCAGTAGTTGTGGCGCACGGGCTTAGCCGCTCTGTGGCATGTGGGATCCTGCCTGGCCAGGGCTCGAACCCGTGTCCCCTGCATTGGCAGGCGGCTTCTTAACCACTGCGCCACCAGGGAGGCCCTCCTGATTTTTAAACATTGGCAAATTCTTTAAAAGAGAAAAAAAATTTTTAATGTTGATGGCCAAGAGAGGCCTGTGTTCTGAATCCAGCCCCCTGCCGCCCGTTTGAGACGTTGAGGGCGAAGAGGAGGAACTGGGGATGAGGTTCGGACCCAACTTCTCCCACCAGAGCCCATGCCCTAAACCCCATGCTAGGTCCCCCCAAAATGGCCCGAATTCTGAGTTGTCCTCGTGTACACACCGTGCGCAACCCCCTTGAGTGCGGGTGAGACATTATTTGGTAAAGGTGAAGGGCTTTTTCAGATGCAATCAAGGTCCCCAAATCAGCTGACTTTGAGTTGATTGAAAGAGAGATCTTCCTGGGTGGGCCTGGCCTAATCAGGTGAGCCTTTCATAAAAGTCTGGGGAGCAGCAAACAGCCACGTGCTGAACTGCTGGTGGAGGGGGCCGTGGGGCAGGGACCTGGGGCGGCCAGCAAGGAAACTGGACCTTAGTCCTACAAATGTAGAAAAGTAATTCTGCCAACACCCGAAGGGGCCTGGAAGCAGATGCCTACAGATGAGAACGTAACCCAGCCAATGCCTTGACTGCAGCCCGGTGGGACCCTGAGAAGAGGACCCGGCCACACTGTGCTGGCCTTCTGACCCTCAGAAACTGTGGGGAAATACATAACTGTTTTTAAAGCAGCTAAGTTGGTTCGTTTGTTCCACAGCAAATGCTAAGTAATACAGCCAATCTGCCCAAAGTTCCTTTTCTGCAGTAATCAATACCCAGTCTCTAAGCTACCCACTCACACAGCCTAGTGATTGAAAATTAAATTTCCAGGCAAGGCCGAAGAGCCCCCTTCATCCTTCCCTGCGTGCCAGCTCACTGCTGTGCTGACTCACATGTCCTATTTTTATTTACTTGTTTTATTTTTGGCCGCGTTGGGTCTTCGTTGCTGCACGCAGGCTTTCTCTAGTTGCGGCGAGCGGGGGCTACTCTTCGTTGCGGTGCGCGGGCTTCTCACTGCGGTGGCTTCTCTTGTTGTGGAGCACGGGCTCTCGGTGCGCGGGCTTCAGTAGTTGTGGCACATGGGCTCAGTGGTCGTGGCTCGCGGGCTCTAGAGCGCAGGCTCAGTAGTTGTGACGCACGGGCTTAGTTGCTCCGCGGCGTGTGGGATATTCCCGGACCAGGGCTCGAACCCGTGTCCCCTGCATTGCCAGGCAGATTCTTAACCACTGTGCCACCAGGGAAGTCCACGTGTGCTATTTTTGACCTGCCTTTATGAACGCGGGCACATCTGTGACCTAAGACAGTAGGGGGGATTCTCTGTGACTTTTGCCTTGGACATTGTCCCCTCAACAATCAGGGCCTTTGATGGATTCCCCCTATACTAGGGCAGGACCTGCCTCTTTCCCGGGAGGGCACTGGGTGCCCCATACTCAGTGAGGACACTTCCTCTGGATGTCAGGCGCGGAGGCGCTGCCGCTTTCTCCCTCATACACGAGCCTGCTTGTCCAGGAGCACCGTCGGGGCCCCAAGCGTCACAGCTGGCCCTGTAGCCGCTAAGTGGGTGTCTGCACATCTTCCAGCCCAGTACGTACAGCCCGTCACCTCCAAGGGGCAGTGTGACTGACGTAGGGTCCACCTGCCCCTCCAGGTGGAGGAAGTGCCCGTTGCCACCCAGCCTTGCAGTCCCCATCTGTCCTGACTCAGGGCTGGTCACACCCCTGGCGTCGCCAGAGGGACAGTGGCCAATGTGACACAAGCATCACGCTAATGCTGGTGCTTTGGAACCTGCCTCTCCTGCTGTGCCCGGGGCTCCTGTGAGCACCTTGGGGATGAGCCCGCCAGTCTGACCGAGATCCGGCCGTGGCGCCCTGTCCAGGGCGGCCAGATTCAGCCAATACAAACCCAGGACGTCCACTTACATTTGACCTTCAAAGAGACAATGAGTGATTTTTATTTAGCGTAAATATGTCCCAAATATTGCACGGGGTATACTTATACTGGAAAAGTCATTCATCATTGGCCTGATTTTCAAATGGAACCGGGTGTCTGAATGTTATCTCCCATCCCTCCCCCTGCCACCCTGGCCGATAGACGTGTGGGTGAGCGTTCCCTCAGACCAGGCAGCACCTCCATAGCTGACCACAGGATCATGAGCTCGTAGCAGCTGCTGTTGGAGCACTGAGGGCTGGGATGGTTGTCACACAGCAGAAGTTGACGGATACACACAGGGAGTGAGCCCCAGAGCCCGGAGTGGCAGCCCGGCTCCTGGACCCTGATCCCCACATGGTCCCGCAGGAGTTAAATAAGAGCGATGCTGCCAGAGAAGGTGAAAAACGCTGAGGGCGAGCAAGGGTTCTGGCTTTTCAGTTGGAAACTCGGCTTGTGTTTCAGCCTTTCTAATGGCCTTCGAGAAAACTCCCTCCCTCCCCGGATCATATACCCCAAGCTGGGAGGAAACCAGGAAAGACTGAGTGGCCGCGGGACCCGCAGACCCAGGCTTTGTCCCCACTTCAGCCCCCATCCAGACAGAACCCCCCCCCCCCTCCCTTGGGAATTGCGCTAAGACTTCATTTAAACCTCTCGCCCAGAGCCTTGTGGGACGGCAGCCTGGCAGGTGGATAGAATTCTCTCTTCGTTCCTTAAGGGCAGAGGCCGGTGAGAAGAATTAAACGAAAAGTGAATCATCAAAACAAGACCTTCCCACCAGCCTCATCGAATCAAGAACTTCAAGGACACTGCACTTTTCAGGACACTCCTCATCTTTTTAAGCCAGTAAGTGGATCGTTCCTGGATTGTTCCCAAGGGGCTTCTGAGGTCTTCAAGCGAGAGAATACTTTTCTCTCTCTCTTTTCAAAAACTTGTGGTGAAATACACAGAACATAAAATTCACCATCTTCCCCATTTTTAAGCACACAGCTCAGTGGCATTAAGCACACTCACACTGTTGGACAACCATCCCCACCATCGTCTCCAGAACTTTCTCATCTTCCCAAACTGAAGCTCTGTCCCCATGAAACCCTGACTCCCCACCCCTCCCCCGGCCCCTGGCCCCCACCATCTACTTCCTGTCTCTGTGGATCTGACTCCCCCAGGGACCTCCTGTGCGTGGAACCACACACTGTGTGTCCTTCTGTGTCTGGTCAGCAGAATAACGGCCCCATGACGTCCCCGTCCTGGTCCCGGGAACTGCAGACGTGTCATGGGGCAGAGGAGACTTTGCAGGTGGGATTGAGTTAAGACCCCTGAGATGGGGAGGACCCTGAATTCCCCGAGGGGCCCAGCGTCATCCCAGGGTCCTTATAAGAGGGAGGCAGGATGGTCAGAGGCTGAGAGAGACGGGAGATGCTGCACTGCTGGCTGTGAGGATGGAGGACAGGGCCGCGAGCCAGGGATGCGGCACCTCTAGAAGCTGGAGAAGGCGGGAACCGATGCTCCCCTGGAGGCTACGGAAGGACCGGTCCTGCCCACGCCTGGATTTAGCCCCGTGAGACCCGAGTCGGACTCCTGACCTCCAGGACTGTCAGAGAACCAATCTGTGCTGGTTTAAGCCCCCTGTTCACGATGACTTGTTCCAGTCACCCCAGGAGACTCACATCCTCAGAGCAGGGGGACCAGTGGGACCGACCCATGGACACCAGGGTGAGGATGTGCTGGGACATGGGGGAGGACCTGGCGAGACTCAGGCAGGTTGTATCTAAAGCCCCAAAATGCTTTCCTGAAGGGCGGGGGCCCACATTAGGTTCCTGGGGCTGGAACCCCAGAGAAGAGCTGACCTTGGCCACCGAGGGGCATGCCGCCGGGCCCAGGTGCTCCCTCTGAGGACAGATGCCCTCCTTCCTCAGATGGCCTGTTCTGCCCGAAGCAGCCCCCCTCGACCTCAGCTACCCCTGCCCCGGGCACCCTTGGAGACCCGCAGCCTCAGCTATTTCAGGCCACAGAGCCTCCCTGGCCCACGTGGGCCGCTTTCAAGATGCAGCTCTTAGAATAGCTGTGGCTGTTTTCCCTGCGGCGACTGCAGGGGAAGAAGTTTTAAGGAGGAGAGGGGCCGGGGGCAGCAGGAGGGGACAGGCCCTGCCGGCTGGGTGCCACCAGTTGCTCCTAGCCTCTGGAGGCCCAGGCTGGTGGGAGGAGGGGGCTGCCATCGGGGTCATTCTGGGGTCAAGGCCAGGGGTCCCATCACCATCCCCATGGGTGGGGTCGGGAAACAGAGGCAGGGCAGGTGGAGGGGCCCCTTGGCCACACAGAGGGGCAGCAGAGCCAGGTTTGAGTCCGCTGCCCATGGCCTTGCCCACAATGATCTTCTCTGCGGGGGTTGTGCCCCTGGTACACACGCGGAGCCTAACTAAAGACCCCTCCAACTTCCCCTGAAGCCAGAAGGGCTGGTGACTCAGCAAGCGCTTAATTAGTGCTCTGAGCATGACTGATGGGGCCACGTGGGAGAACTGAGACGGTCACTTGCTCACTGAACAAGCATTGCTTGAGCACCTTCTGTATACTACACTCAGGGATGTGGGGGACAGCCTGGGTGGGGCAGGGGCAGGGGCAGAGTCAGGAGGCAGCAGCCCTGGGGGCAGTGACGTCACCCAGAGAAGTGAAGCAGGCAGAGGGGGAGGGAGAGGTCCAGGGCAGCCGACCACACCAGGCGGGGGACGGCCCCGCAGCTGCTTTATTTCATGGGGGGACAGAAGGACCCCCTTCAGACCCCAAGTCGAGCCCTTTTCTCTGCCCGGGGCTGGCCCTCAGACTGGAGGTTTCCCAGGGCTGGAGCAGGGCAGGTCTCCCCTGTTAGATTGGGATGTCCCAGAGGAAGGAGCTGAGCGTCTCCCCTCTCAGACTAGCGGGAACAATTACATCTGGAGGTGGGGGATTCGGTCTCCTTCTTCCCCGGACCCAAGAGCGTTTGGCAACATCATAGGGGCAGAAGGAGTCATCCCCAGCTTTTGACCCAGAAAGCACAACGATTTCTGCAGGAAAAGAAAAGCGGAAAAGAAAAACCTCAAGCCCAAAAGTGCATCCACCCTTGGGCTTGGCAGCATGAGATTTGAGGTTCTTGGATCTGGATTTAAAGAGGAACCTATGTCCTAAGGCGGGGGCTCAGGACGGTCCGCAGTTCCCAGGGCCCAGGGCCCAGGGCAGGGCAGGGCAGGGGGTGGGTGCCCGGCCCCAGGCTCAATCCTCATCCTCGCTGGCATAGATCCGGGCTTCCCAGCGCTCCGCCATGGCGTTCTTGTGGCGGGTTACCCGTGTGGCCTCCAAGACCTGCAAGAGGAGGCACGAAGTCCCCATCGGGGTCCTAACGCCCCCAAAACAGCTCCCCACGCTGCTAACCCATAGGAGAGGCCTAGAGCAGGGGTAAAGCAGGACCATCCCCTCCTCTGTTCCAGACCCTCTACTCCTAGTAATAGTGCCAAGGAATGTGTTAACTCATGCTGAGCTCCACAGTAGGGAAATGCCCGGGTCTGGCATTTTGGACTCAGCTCAAAGAGGGTCACAAATGTATTCCGCAAATCCACTGAGGTAGCTGGCCTTCTACGCATCTCAGATGAAATGCCTCCCTCAAAGAAAATGCCCCTGTCTTGGGCCAAGTCAGCCCCAAAGCCATCTGGTAAAGAGGCGGCACATGGAACCTCTTTCCACAATCTATGCTCTCATGACAGGCATCAAAAGCAGGTCACAGAAAAATCCACCTCAGGCAGACACCATCAATCAAGAAGATATCCAGGGAAGTCCCCACACCCAGAAGAAAGGCTTCTGAGGGCCCTGATGCAATAGGACAGGGGGCACAGATGTGGGAGGGAAAGGCTCAGGTCCTCGCCCCCAGGAGCACACTCACCTCCGAGTTGACTTGGTCAGTGGGGTTGATGCCGGCATACTACAGGAAAGGAACATATGTCAGCCCCCAGGGCCCTCTAGCCCTGCCCACCCCAGAGCCCCCCTGGACTCAATGCACAGCCCCCTCAGTCACCACTTGGGGCAGAAGGGAAGGTCTTCCCTGCCCACCGTGGTCCCCCCAATCACCCCAAACTCAAAGCCATCCACCATGCTGCCCTCCTCAGTGAAGCCTTGGTCCATCATTTGCAACTGTTTTCTCTTTGTAAACGTCATCGTAATAAAGACAGTTGACATTTATGGAGCTCCTGCCGTGGCCAGGCCCTACTCTAAGGTTGGAAGGGCGCTGTTCTTATTATCATGCTCATTTTACAGAGGAGGAGACTGAGGGTCAGAGAGGAGTAGGGTCTTGCCCATCACACCGCTGGCAAGCTGCAGGGCTGGGACTTGAACCCAGGCCCCTGGGCTCCACTCTGCCCCAAACCTCTGGGCCAATCTCTGAGCACCAGATTGGCGAGGCTGGAGTTGGTGTTATTCTCCATGGTGTCAACAATACCCACCCAGGGAGGAGAGGGCCTCATGGTTATGAATGTGGGGTTTGGAGTCAGGCCTGGGTTCAAGTCCTGGCTTGGGAGCTCAGACTGTATGACCCTGGGCATAGGCGACTACAGCTTTCTCCAGAGAATGGGCCACAGAACATCCCTCCAGGGTGTTAAAAGCACAGTGCTTGCAGAGCTCTGAGACATCCCTCATGAGCTGTGGATAATAATCAGAAATAACAATGATGGTAATAAACACATGAAAATAATAAGGGTGATTTTGATAGATTGCCACAGCTCTCCTCCTCCAAGCAGAGCCGCCTCTCAGCCTTTGGCTCAGGGGGACAACCTCATGGTGGGGACCCTGCTTATGTGGCCCAGACATGAAGAGAGGCCCAGTTTACCCATCGTGCACCACACGTGTGGGGGACACAGGCGCACAGTCACGGGCAGGGCAGTGAGGGAGGCAGGTGTCAAACCCAGCTCACACTTGAGCCTTGCCTGACCTTCCCTGGCCCTAATGGGGAGTGTCAGACCTTGTCCAGGCCTCCAAGTGCATGGCAGGGCTCGAGACTCACCCACTGCTCATTCTTCTTTCTCTGCCTGGGAGCATCCTCAGCTGGGGCCTCTGCCGTCCACACCAGGCCGGAGCGCAGGTGGATGGGGGTGAAAAAGTGTGACTCAGACACCGAGTAGCTGCCCGTGATGCCTGGGGTAGGGGAGGAAAGAAAGGGCGTCAGGGAGGATCCCAGGGTCTCCTGAGGGCAGAAAATTCGTCAGACCCCAGCCCAAGAGACACAGAGTCTGGCTAAGAGGCTGGACCAGTTAAGGAGGTGGGTGAATGGACAGACAGAGCAGACAGCAGGTTGCAAAAACTGATAGACAGAGCGACCAACATAGCCAGTTAGGAGAAACTGGATCCACAGATGAGCCGACCACACAAGGAGAAAGACATTAAAAGTCACACGGCGGGTATTTTGCCTTGACAGAAAAGGAGCAATTGACCAAGAGGCTAGGACATCTGTAAACCTTTATGCACCTAACAACAAAGTGTCCAAATGCATAAAGAAAAAGCCCAAGGCAAAGTTATTTCTCCAAAAGCTACTGCTTAAGCAGACAGACCAGCCAACCGGGGTAGTAGACGAAGTCCCCCAGATGCCCCCCAACCCCCAGCCTCTCCTGGCACCCTCACACTCCTCATGCCACCCTCCTCTGCTCCAACTTTTGAGACTCTGAGCAAAGCAGCCCTTCCCAGGACCCTGCCTCACCAGATGCGCGGGAGGAGCTCCTGGAATCTTGGTCACAGAACTCGTCAGGAGGCGGGGAGAAGACCTCAGGGTACAGAGCGCTCCGCCGCTCGTCAGCCACCTCGCGCTCCCGCCGCAGGACACTCTCCACCTCCCTCTCCAGCAGCTCTGATGACTGGGACTTCTGTAGCCTCAGTGCCGGGGCCCCAGCCACCTCCCAGCCCCAAACTCGGGGGGCCTCAGCTTTCTCAGGCTCATCCGGGACCCCGAACCTCAGGGGACGCAGGCGGAAGTACTCCCATCGCACGACACCCCTGTTGGCACACAGGGGTCCCCGGGGAGGCTCCTGCTTTGTGCTTGCAGGCTTTGCAGAGGATCCCGAGGGATGCCTCCGAGACCCTGTGGCCTTTGGAGAGCCCACAGGCCTGGCCTCATCGGCAGAGAGACCGCTGGGCTTGCGGTAGGTGTGGAAGGCTGGGGATTCTCCCGGGGGCGTCCGGGGGCTCAGGTATGGCTGGTAGGCATCAGGTGGGATGCGGTTCACCTTCCTCACCTCTGGTGTGGGGCTGGCTGCGCTGGCATCTGGGGTCGGGCTGAGGATGGAGTCTGAGCTGTGGACTCTCCTGAGAATGGGCTGGGGGCCTTCGGAGAACCAGTCGGATGTGGACGCCCGGCCCACCTGCAGGCCCTCGCGCCGGTGGTCCTCCTCGCGCTGCGACCCCTGAGCAATGTCCCGCTGCACGTAGAGCGACGGGCGCCCCCTGTGCGGCCGCGGGGCCGCGGCCAGGCTCGCCTTGCTCAGCAGCGGCCTGGCCGGGATCTCCAGCAGCTCCTGCTGGCTGGCCGCCCGTTGCAGCCCCCGCTGCTCCCGGAGGTCTGCCTCCCGCTTCTGGGCCAGCCGGATCTCCCGCTCAATGGGCGTCTCCTTGGCGGGTTCCGGGGACCCCTCTTGGGACCAGGAACCAGGGTCATCCGAGGCTCGGGCAGCAGACCTGGTGGGCAAACCGTGGACCCTCTTCTCGTCTGTGACCACCTCCTTCTCCTGAGGCTTGACTGGGACGACATACCCATTGACCAGGGGTGGCCCGTTCAGGGCCTTGGAGGCCTGGCTGGCCCCAGGTGGTGGGATCCGAGGAACCCCCGCACAGGCGTGGGCCGCCCCGGGTGGAGCGCTCCTCTGCTCCAGGCTCAGGAACTGCCGCCTGGCTGCCAGGAAGTCGATCTGCTCTGTGTCAATCATGTTCTCCTCCAGGGGCGTGGACTGCGGGCGGCCGGGGCTCCTGGGCTCCCCGTGGTCAGGGGTGCCATGGAGCATGGCCACCGTGCCGCTCTTCCTGACCGCCTGGTCCTGAATGACCACCCGGCGTTCCCACTCCAGGTCACGTGGCCGCCAGGGCGGGGTGTCCCCAGCCTCCAGGTGGTAGGCCTTCACCTCCATCTCATTGTCCTCCGGGCAGGGCAGCTGTGGGGCCAGCTGGCCGGGGAAGACACGCAGGCTGAGGGATGTCCCCGTCTGCACCATTTCCAGAGAGGCCTCGTGGTCAGCAGGCCATGCCACTGGCTCATCCTGGCCCCAGCCTCTGGCCACGGACCTCACGTCCACCAGCTCAAACGAGTAGCTGGTGTCGCCTTTGAAGGCCATGCCGGCCACACGGGGTGAGTGGGGGATGCTGAAGATGGGGTATCTGGTCACTCGGTCCATGTTCTTGGGGTCTCTGCCCACCAGAGGATCCCAGGGTGGAGAAGATCTGGGCTCACTGAGGGAAGAGAAAGACATGTCAGTCACCAGGTCAGAGCACCTGGGGGGAGGTGCAATCCCACTCCCTTCAAGGGCAAAGTCCTGGTCAAGTGGCCTCTGTGACTGGCCCAGGGAAGGGTAGGTGACCCAGCCCTGCCAATCAGAACATTCCACCCTTTGGCCTCTGCGATTGCTTCAGGGATGGACATGTGACGCAACCTGGCCAATGACATGAAATCCTGGGACTTTGCAATTAATGTGGAAAATTGGACCCTCTTCCCGCTGGGCTTATTAGGCTGGTTGGATGAGGCCGAGAGCTGTTGGGGGGCCATATGTGTCCTCTTGTGGACGCACCTTGCTTAAGAGCACCCCCAATCCTAACACAGCATCCTAAAAACTTTGTTTGAGCTCCTGGATCCAGCCACACCTGAATCCCTAGGTGCCCCTGTACTGACCCAACAACTCGGCTCCTGTGTGTCTAACATTTGCAGGTACCCCTCCCACCTCCTCTGCCAGACACTGCACACCCTGCAGGGTAAGCCTTCCACCCAGTTCACCGCTTCCAGGCCCAGGGCCACCCCTAGACAGCCTCTCTCCCAGGGCACACACACCCTGAGGTTCCTTCTGTGATTTTTTCCACCTGACATTTACAGATGAGCCCAGTGGGCCTGCCCCTCTCTTGGGGAGGTCAAGTGGGGAAACTGAGACCCAGAGAGGGGTGGTGACGAGCAGACTCCCACAGCCTGGTTCTCTCTCCTGCACCTGTCCAGCAGGACACCTTGTCCCATCCCAGACAATCCTTCTCCTCGGCACCATAAAGCCAGGCTGGGCTAAGGAGCGCCTTGGACCTTGTCCCGCTGGGCCGGGCGATACCCTGACCCAGTGCTCCAGGGGGCCCAGCCCCCCTCCCAAGAGTCCCGCCTCCCTCTGAGCACAGCTCCAGGAGCCGTCGTGAAGGCCCGGCACTTGCTCTCACACCTCTGTGACTCCTGGCATCCTCACACCCTGCCCAGGGCTCTCAAGACCACCATCCGGCCTCAGGCCAAACCCCCAAACTCTGCAGGCACCAGACCCCAAGGTCGACCCTCTTCCTCCTCCCTGTGCCAGAACGACCCTTATTTCTGTTCCTCCACAGCCTTCTTAGCTACAGCCTACAGGACACCTCCTCCAGGGAGCCCCCCCCGCCCAGATTGTCCCCACCCTCAGAACCTGTGGCCTGATCATCCTGTGTGTACCCAGCCCAGCACAGCGTGGCGCCGCCGTTTTACAGCTGAGGAAAGGAACTCAACTCCTCAAGCAACCATGGTCCCCCGGCCTTGGCCCCCTGGTGCCACCAGAGCTATTGGGTCCATCGCTGCATTTTTACACCAACTTGCTTGTAAAAGCTAAACATAGTTTTAAAAAGAAAAATGCAGACCCTCCCTGAACATGAAGTCGACCATGGGGAACCATGTTACACCTAACGCAGTATCACGCAATCTTTCAAATATTGAGACTATAATTAAGAAAACAATATTAAAAAACAAGCAGGCTTGGGTAATAAATCCCAGCCAAGCGGGCAGAGCCTCTGTCCCAATGATGAAAGTGGCTGGGGGTGCACATCTCTTTGAAGGGAGAAGGTTATATTTAAGGCCTGTCACCTCCCACCTGAAGCCATCAGCCAGGACACTCTCTCCCTCCCAGTGGGCCAGGTGAGCACCCCCTCCCTCAGCCCGGAGTCTGGTACACAGCAGGTACGCAGTGGCCGACTCTCACTCTGGGTGCTCAGGGCCCAGGGTTTGGGCTCATTCTAGCCCAGACCCGGATGCCCCTCCAGACCACCCCTCCAGCCCCAGCCCACCCTGGACGGCAGGTCTGGTGCCCGCGCCCTGCAGCTGCCCTCGGAGGGCAGGTGTGGCAGGACTGACTCAGAACCATTTGCCTAGTGCGGGGCCAGAGGCTCCCCCAGCAGGACTTATAAGCCACATTCCGGGAAAAAGAACCGCACGCCCAGAGGGTGTCAAGTCTGCCTGTGGGTGGGGCAGTGTGGGGGACTGCTCCTTCCTCAGCCCATTCCTTCTGGGTGATTCACTGAGGTCAGTGGGGTGGGGTCCCCCTAGCCTGCGTCCTTGGGCAAGTCTCCCTTCCGACCTCAGTGTCCACACCTGGACAGTAGGTAGAGTCCAGAGCACGCAGCTGCTACCACGAAGGGCTGCCATGAAGACTTGGCACCCTGTCCCTGGTATACAGTAGGCGCTCGATAAATGCTTTCACGGCAGTGGCTGACGTTATTATTTATACCCTGGATCCACCACTGATCTCGAAGTGACCTTGGGGCAGACATTCCCTCTCAAAAAGCCTCAGTCTCCCTGTCTGTAAAGTGGGACGTTGCTGACCCCACCGCCGGGTGTGGGGAGGATCAAGGAGGCCTGAGTGGGTGCCTGGCGCAGAGAAACCCTCGGGGAGAAACACCCTCTTGGAGGCTTCGTGGACTCTGTGCAAATGAGTAGTAATAGCGCTCAGAGCCTCCCAGCTCCTGGTGGGATCCTCGTAATTGGGCATCTCACACCGGCAGCTTTTTTGCCTCTCATAAGAGCCTGTGACGAGGGGAACCATTCTTCTCCCCAACATATAGCAGAGGAAACCGAGGCCCAGAGAGGGGTCACACCAGGGAGTGACAGAGCAACAGGTTCTGAAGCCAGGTAGTCACCACCTCCTCCTCCAGGAAGCCCCCCTGGATGGCTCCTCCCCAGCCCCAACTTTGTACCCTGTTGATACCAAAACTGAAACTGGGTTTATGGCCCCTGGTGCCACACACCTGCTTCCTCATCACCGCGACTGGCCTCCTGCCCTTGGGCAAAGGCCTGCTGGAGGGGCCTGGGGCTCAGACAGGGCAGGCCACACAGCAGGGATGGGCTCCTGGGCTTCTTCCGTCACTCGGGGCTACAGTCTCCAGGACCCTGGCTGGCAGAGGCCCAACCCCTGGACACACCTGGACACTGGGCCAAGTCTCTGAACCGGCCCCACAGGATCCCAGCTGCCCTCCCAGAGGCTGGACACCTCCCCAAGCTGACTGCCCCACCCCCCTCCTATGAGCCCTCCGATCCCACGGGAGGGTTGTAGGCTGTTCAAGGCCTCTCCAAGCAGGGCTCTGGCTGGTGCTAAGCGTCTCCCCAGAAAGCTCCAGAATTCCCAGAACCAGTGGGGCCCCTGTGCCTCTGGCCCTGGGGGTGCCGGTCAGGCCCCTCACTTAGAGGGTCAGAGATCAAGGCCCCTTGGATTTGGGGTCCTGAAGCCCCGGGTGGAGACTGGGGACCTGGCAAAGTTCAGGGATGGGCCTCTGCTCCCCTGGGCGGGTGCAGCGTGGGAAGGGCACAGACCTGGCCTCAGAGCCAGCCAGCGGGTACAGAGCGAGGGGAGGCCCCCGCCAGCCCCTGGGACCCCACTGAGTCTGGGGGGGGCTGAGGGTGGGGCTGGGGGCTCCCTCCCTGTACCCTGAAGGCCCCGCCGGTGAGCAGATGGTGCCGCTGGCACACAAACGCCCATGCCAAAAGAAGAGCCCACCCCACTCAGGACCCCCGCCCGCCCAAGCCTTGCGTCCCCCCATTTCCCCAGACTCACCTCTCGGCTCTGAGCCTCAGCAGCCTCCAAGCCTGGCTCTGACTCTGTGGACAGCACAGGGGCCTCCCAGCCCCGCCCTGCCCCAGGTTGCCAGGGGACAGAGCCCCGCCCCGTGAAGCAGGTGCACCCCCTCCTCCCAGGCCCCACCTGGGCTCAAGAAACAAAGTCCAGAGGAGGAGGAGAAAGACGACACCACAGAGTAGAGGGCAGGCACCACGCCCATGGTGCACGGCCCCTCGGGCCCCAGGGGCCCCCAGCCCACAAAGTTGCAGCCAGAACTCACCCAGAAACCTTCCAGCTGCCGTCTGGCTTTCCCATCA
Source organism: Delphinapterus leucas (assembly GCF_059928025.1). Taxonomy (NCBI): domain Eukaryota; kingdom Metazoa; phylum Chordata; class Mammalia; order Artiodactyla; family Monodontidae; genus Delphinapterus; species Delphinapterus leucas. Next base: position 18,960,756 of record NW_028322234.1, read on the forward strand.
CCTCTCAGCATAGCTCAGAGAGACGCTGTCCCTTGCCCAGGGTCACGTGGCTGGTCCACGAACCAGCTGCTGTTTCTCGGGGGGGGGGGGGCATTCAAGTCCAAACCCCCACTGTGCCACCTGGCTTAACCTACCCTTTGGGGCCATTTCCCCAGAGAGCTCCTTTCTGGGACCAGCCCAGCTTCCTAGTCTCTGGGGTCGTTCAGCTGGGCCTGGGTTCAAATCCCACTTAACCATTCTGAGCCTCTGTTTCCTCCTCTGGGAAATGGGGACATCACAGGGCTGGGAGATGCCCCCAGCCCACTTCTACATAAAGGGCCAAATGAGGACATAAAGGCACCAGAAAGCGTTGGGATGGGCAGGGCCCGGGCCCCACTGACAGAGGGAGGCACGGAGGCTCGAAAAGGGTGGTGGGTGTCCCAGGTGCTTGGCTGTCCTGATTCTTGGTCGAGGTGCAGAGGACCTGCCAGAGCCATGGAACCCAGTGTCTGTGGGAAAGTCAGGCCACTGGGCACAGTGGTCAGTCAACGGGGGAGGGGACACAGTGGATGGGGCTTCCGTCCCCCGGGCTAGGGCTCTGTCCTGACCTGCCCCTTGGCTGACTGTGGGACCCCTCTGAACCTCAGCCTCTTCTTCCATCCAATGGGCCCCCAGCTCCAAATCTGGCAGGGCTGCTCATGGGGGGAAAGGGCAGAGACTGGGTCATCCAGCATGTTGAGTGGCACTGTGAAGGTGAGGACTCACTCTCCTGCTCCCAGACTGGGGCGGCCTCCCCCTCAGGGTTCACACAGCCCACTGTACAGGTGGGCAAACCGAGGCCCAGAGGGAGCAGCCACTCCTCCCACCCAGATCACATAGTGAGATAGAAGCAGGGGTGGCAGCCCCCATAAATGCTTCCTCCCCGTGTCCCCACCCATTTCCCAGGGACTGACTTCTCGGCAGAGCTTAGGGGTGTCTGTCTCCCGGGGGCTGTGATCCCAGCAAGGGGCAGCCTCAAAGCCAAAGGATGGGGTGGACCAGGTGTGGAACCCGAGGGCTCCACAGGAAACAGAAAGGAAGGCCTGCCACCGGAAGCTGCCCCCTTACCTCCAGGCCTTACCTGCCCAGGTGCAGCTCAGATGCCCACCCTCACCCGCAGCACTGGGGTGGGCCTGAGGGATGCGTGGGCCGCAGACGGGAGAAACCAGCTCCCTGGGCTCTGTGAGCCTTACACCGGCAGCGCCCTACCCCCTGGCCTGGCCGTACCCTCCCCACGCAGGTGAAATCCAAGAACTCCAGGCCCTGGGGCTGTTCACACTGTTTATTTGCGTCTCTGGGAAAGTCAAGAACATTGGGGCCTCATCACACATTGAAAGCAGAGCGGGCAGCAAGGGCACTTCAGCGGAGGCTCACAGCTCGAGGACTCAGGTGGAGTCGAGGAGGAAGGGGGGGTTCCATGGCCACTGCTCAGGGTCACCTCAGAGAGGGCCTCTCATCCCAGCCACCCAGGGGCAGAGCCGAGATGGGGACCCAGGCTGCGGTCCAGGGCGGCCCCTGCACCCACCCTGCTGAGGTGGGGGGCAGCCTGGGCCCTGGGCACCAGGCTGCAGGTCCCTAGGGGAGGGGCCGAGATGGGGCCTGGTCATCCACAGCCCACACGAGAGGGCCTGTGAGCATGTGCACTAATGTGCCTCTGGGGACGAGTGTGGCTGCAACCAAGGAGATGTGTCTGTACATCTAGGTGTCAGCTGCCCCCAGGAGGGGAGCCCCTCACCCCTCACCACTTCCAGTGAGAGGGGGGCAGGCGCACATCAGGCTGGGAAGCAAATGGGGGTCTCCAGCTGCAACCCAGGGGAAGCTCCCTGTCCCAGGCGGTGTGCCCCCCTCCACTGCCCAGAATGAGCCAAGCCCAGCAGAGCTGGCGGTGGGCCTGATCTCTCGGGTACGGGTGGGGAGACCCAGGACCCTGGTCCAAGCAGGCTGGAGAAGGGGCCGGGCCAGACCAGGGGCAGTCCCCCAGGGTCCCTGAATTAGCACCAGGAGGAAGGAGGGCCCAGAGGGGGTGGGAGCTCAGGACATAAAGGGGCTCACGTGGCCCTGCCTTGTTCAGGAGGCAGCTCGAAAACCCCCGGCCCAGCCCGGCCAGAAGACAGCACAGCGGTCACGCCCCTCCTGAGTGGGTGGCATATCCTCAGGGCTCCCCCTTCCCAGGTTGCATCGTCCACTGGCTGCGCCCACATAGAGCATTGGGGGGAGGGGCACATCAGGCTGGGGTGTCCAGCGGGGCCCGTACTCCATTCCAAGACCTCGAGCTTGGGCTCCCCAAAGAGGCACAGCCTCAGCCCAACTGCCCGAGATCTGGACCCAGCGCCTTGGCCAGGGAACGCCCCCCCACTTCCAGAGGCTGAGTGGAGATAGAGCAGGCCCCCAGAACCCCTGGCTCCCGGGACCCCTCTCCGGCAGGGTGTCCCCTCAGGGACCTCATTGGAGGTGGCAGGAAGGCACAGGCAGGAGGCCCAGAGGGAGGTGGGCTGGCCTGGGGCTGCTTTGAGGCTCCAGGTCACACCAGCCAGGACCGCTGTGGGCAAGAGCCGCATCTGTGGAGCTGCCGTGACGTGGGGGGCCCTCGTTTGGGGAGAAGCGGGTGTGTCCGTGTCTCTCCTACCAGGCGTGGGTACACGGCTCAGTGGTTTAGGGTGTGTGGGGGGGTGACGGGAGGGGGGAACCCCTGTCCCTCTCTTTCCGGTGAAAGAAAACTCAGAAGGAACGTGTGAAGACACAGCATGTCCTGGGCCCGTGATTGTGGGTGGAGGGTGGACGGGCGCCAGGAGGGCCGGGCTGTGTGGGTGTCTGGTGTGGAGGGTGGGGCCGGGGTCTGGGGGTCCGGGTGGGTCACATAATGGAGCAGCATTTACAGCGCTGCTTCTTCATGTCGAGGTCCTGGGGGTCGCTGGCAGGGGCCTCGAGCCCCACCTGGTTCTCTTCCCTGGAGCCCTCGGTGGCAGGGGGCTCGGCCGCACTGCCGTTGGGCGGGGCAGGCTCCTTGGGCTCGGCCGCGTCCTCAATGACCACCAGCTCTGCGGTGATGGTGTCCTGCAAGCCCAGCACCTTCTGGGTCTCGGCCTCATCCTCTACATTCTGGTAGCCCATGAAGATCATGGTGACTGGGGGCTCCTGGCCCGGCTGGATGCCGGGAGGGCCTGACGTGGCCTCGCCGGGCTGGGCCTGAACTCCAGTGATCTCCCGCCTGGACGGCGTGGTCCGGACTGCCTCCTCCGACGGCCCCCGGGGCTCTGCTGACCCGGCCGCAGACCCTGCCTCACTCAGCGTGACCTCGTCCGCCTTGTGGATGAGTTCGTCCACCTCAGAGGAGCTCAGCGGGTGAATCCCATTCTCCGCCGTGCCGTCCACGGCGTGGACCACTGGCATGTGGGGGGAGAGAAGGAGAGAGTGAGCAGGTTCCCAGACAGGAGGGGAGGCCTGGCAAGGCTAAGAGCCACCTCTAGGCTAAAGGGGAATCATAAACTAAATTACACCTGTGGAGCCAATTGACAATTGAAGCTCCTATGGGAATCTGTGGGCACAGGCAAATTGGTGCACAGAGGAAAATTTATAGGCACAAAAGCATGTGTTAGAAACCAAGGAAGAATAAATGAATTGGGATTTTATTGTCTCGCAGTTTGAAGCACTTCCATATTCCCCAGTCAACTTGCTCCCAGGTGATTACCTTGCAAAGCAGGTCTGTTTTTTTCCATCGCAAAGACGGAGAAAATGGAGTTCAGAGAAGGGTAGTTAACTAGCCCCATGTCACACGGCCGGCTGCGGCCGGACCCTGCTCTTTCTACCAGTCTAAGCATTCCTTTCATGAGGACTTGCGGGGATTCTGATTTCCTCCTTCCTTGAGCTCATGTGGACGATCCTGAATTAAAGTTTAGTTCATTCACCCATCTTTCTTGTTTTCTAGTAAATGCCCCGAAGTCTATACATTTTCCTCTGAGCTCTGTTTCGGCTGCAGTTCATGGATTACTTTATGTCATTCTGTTTCAAGTGTAAATATCTTATAATTTCCATTTTGACTGATTACCTCTTTAAGCCAAGGTTTATTTAGAAGAGTGTTTTTAAATTTGGGGGAGCGGGGGACTGTGGTCCAGGAAAACAGAGTGTAAGATACAACCTTGTAACAGGACATGGTCACTTTCTGAAAATGCTCCACCCTTGTTTGAAAAGAATGTGTATTCTCCACTGGGCAGAGTTTTATATGTGCAGTCAAGCTTGTTAAGTGTATTTTCCAATCTCTCTGGCTTTTGTCACCCGTGTCCCGCTGATGTGTCATTTTCTAACCTGTGTTACAGTCTCTGAGGACCGGACTTCGGCACCCGGGAGGAGTCCCAGCTGTGGTCTGATGCCAGCCCCAGATCACAGCCCTTCTAGAAACACAGCTGCCCAGCTGCTTAGCATGGAGGGAGGGACACACTGGACACCCCAGGGACTCGCCTCCTCCCAGGCCAAGGTTCAGGGTTGGCCAGTCTCTGGCTTCTGGCCAGAAGGAAAGTGCTTTCCACTCTCAGTTTCCAAATCCCTGGGGAGGGGCGTCCATGCATCAAGGCCTTGCAGTGACTTTGGGCTCGAGGCCCAGAGGGTGGGGTGTGCCCAGGTCACACAGACCCAAGCTAGGTATTTCCCACTGGCCACTGCCCCAAGGTAGGAATCCGAGCCCTTGGTTGCCATGGAAATGGATCACCTTCCCATTGCTAAGCAACCAGAGTCCAGTCTGGCGGGTCCTGAATCCCCAGGGGTTGGGCCAGGCAGGGCTCAGCGGCCAAGGTGAGGACCTTCTGTGAGCACAGACATCTCTGCTCCTTGGCCCTCTGCGGTCTCACCCTTGTCCAGGAAATGGGGCAGCTGGGACATGCCCAGGAACCACACAGCCCGTGAGAGCTGGAGCTGGGATTCTACTTGGGTCGATGCCCCCAAATTACAGCAGAGCTGGGCTGTGACAAGACCCCTTTGATAGCATCCTGGATATCCCAGAGGCCTGAACCTCTAAGAACACAGGGCTTTGGGAATCAAAACCACAGTGAGATACCACTTCACACCCACTAGGATGGCAATAATAATAATAACAATTTAAAAATGGTCAATAATGAGGGTTGTTGAGGATGTGGAGAAATTGGAACCCTAACGCACGGCTGGTGGGAAAGTAAAATGGTGCAGCCACTGTGGAAAACACCCCAGCAGTTCCTCAAATGGTTAAACCTAGAGTCCCCACGTGACCCAGCAGTTCCATGCCTAGGTATCACCCAAGAGAAGCGAAGACATACGCCCCCACGAAAACTTGTATAGCATAAAACCGAAAGGTGGAAACATTCCAAACGTCCATCAACTGATGACTCGATAAACAAAATGGGGTCCATCCATACGCTGGAATATTACTCGGCCATAAAATATAAACATGGATGAACCCTGAAAACATAATGCTCAATAAGAGTGGCCAGACATAAAAGGCCACACAGTGTGTGATTCCATAGATGGCAAATGTCCAGAACAGGCAAATCCATAGATGGAGAGTGGATTCCTGGTTGCCATGGTGGGGATGGGGCAGGGGTGGGGTTTCTATTTGGGGAACAGAAATGTTCTGGAATCAGCTAGCGAGGGTGTACAACATGGTGAATATTCCAAAACCCACTGAGTTGTATACTGAATTGTACGGGCGTCCTGCATCCTCTCTCTCCAAATTCCATATTCTCATGAGGGCAGCATTTACAGACTCACTAATGGACCCTGAGGCTGAGCTGTGCTAATTTTATACTTGACTCAAGGGACCAGCTCTGGGGACCCCATGTCCTGAAGAAAGCAAATGTTTGCCTTGACTTCAAATGTACTTTTAACATCTTCTGAAAATGTTATCTTTACTAAGGTAGGTTTGCTTCTATTCCTGGCATCACAGCAAATGTTGCCCCAAATTTCCCCTCCCCCGTCAGGTCATGCCGAAAATAAACAAAAGTTTAAATGCCAAGATGTTTATGAGATGGCTGTCTAAATTCTGACAGATTTCACAGTTTAAAGGCAAGTTTTCCTTAGTTAAAAAAAAAAAAAGTGAATTTTACGTTCTGTGAATTATACAGAGAGAGAGGCAGGCACTCAGGAGCTTCTGCAGAAGGCTGCCCTCTCCTGCCGTTCCCAGCTTCCTTGTGGGTATTTCCCACAGCCTGCTCCCCTCCCAGCCGCTAGAGGGAACCCTAAAAACCAAACCAGGTCTCAGCACCGTGGCCCCTGCCACCCCTGCCAAGGCTCACCATCCCCCCGACACTCCGCATCAGCCGCATGGGCTCCTCTCGATTCCCCAGCCCAGCAAACTCCATCCCACCTCAGGGCCTTTGCACATGCTGTGTCCTCACCAGGCGCACTGCTCCCCCATACCCACTGTGCCCCTTCTCACCTCCTCTGCCCCCTCCCCGCACTGCTGGACCCTCACTCGGCCCCCTCCGCACCTCTGGGTTTTTTTTTTTTTTTTGTAGCCTTTATTACAACAGTAACTATTTAAATGAGTTATCTGTGAAATCGGGGTTGAAGGGCTGGGCCCTCTGGCCGGGAAGCACCCAGGACAGCAGGCGCCACACAGGATTCGCCTCCCCAGCCCAGCCTGGCGCTGGCCACGCCTCCAGGTGGGTTCTTGGATGGAGGGAGGACTGGGCCTCAGGCTCTGGCGGGGCGGTGGTGGGGCGGGGGAGGGGCGCGTACCTTTGGTCTCGTCCTCGTAGACCTTGATGCCCTGAGGGAGGCGCTCCCGGGGGAGCACGGTGGTGCTGGACAGCACCCGGGTCTCCCCCGTCACCTTGTCCTTCTCCACCGTGATCTCCACCGAGTACATGGCTGGCACGAGAGGCACGGGTCACGCCGCGGCCCACCTGCCCATGTGCCCCCCGCCGGGCTGCAGCCAAGCCAGGAAGGGGAGCCGGCAGTGCACAGCCAAGCAGCAGGTGCCCTCGACGCGCCCCGCCCCCCCCAGCTCAGCGTCCTTCCCTAGCTCCCCAGTCCCGTGGGCGAGGGGTCTGAATTCCTGTGCTGGGGATCCGAGGACACCCCGGCCACCCCGCCCCGTCTGCAAAGCCTTGAACTGTCCCAGTGACTCAGGGGCGTCCCTGGCCCACTCCAGCCAGGACTGGAACGCGGGTGAGCAAGCTCGCGCCCCGCAATGTTCTGGACTGCCGCGTTCTCTGTGCTGCACGTCTAAGTCGACTACTGATATATCGATATTCTCACCTGCTCCACTGTGCAGAGGGGATGATTCCCTCTGGACACGAATGCAGTCACAACCCGTTAAGGCCATCGCTCAACAGCCAGCATCTGACCCCGTTCTGCAGACATCGTCTGCCTGGGGTCCCCAGCCTTCCTCCATGAAGGGCCCCACATCACCACGGCCAAGACCCCTCCCAACCTGCCCCTCCCAGGTCTTCCCATTTCTCACAAGGACACCTCCGTTCTCCCTCCTCCCTCTCTCACCACTCCCACAACCCCTCCTCGGTCCATCTGGAAATTCCTGGGTGCTGCCTTCAGGACTCCCAGAACCCGCCCACTTTTCGTGCCTCCGCAGCCCCTGCGCGGGGGGGGGGAGAGAAGAGCTGCATCCGCCCCCACCATTCCCCAGCCCTCCCCCGTCTCCCCACTGTCCCCCACAGCATGCCCCCACAGTCCTCCTGGACCATCTGCCCCACCATTTCCTCCTTCATTCCTTCCCTTCATCCCCCCACCATCCCTCGCCATCATCCCCTCATCCCCCACACAATAACCCGCCATCCTCCACCATTTACGCCCCACCTTCACGCCCCCCCACCCCTCCCGGACCCCCGCCGTCCCCTCCGCCCTGTCTCCCGCCGCCGCCCACGGCCTGTTCTCCCCGAAGCCGCCAGGGGGCGCCTGTGAGAACCCAGCGGGGCGCGTCCCTGCTCTGCCAGCCGCCCTGAGGGCTCACACGCCACCCCCCACCCCCACCCCCACCCTTGGCCCTGTTTGGCCTGACCCGCCCCGTCCCCTCCTCGCCCTCATCTCCTCCCCCTCCCCGCCTCACTCAGGCTGCTCCAACCAGCACTGGCCTCCGCGCGGTCCTTCCCACCCGCCCGGCGCAGTGCTGTCCCAGAGCCTTTGCACTGGCGGTGCCCCCTCCTGGTGTGACCTCCGCCCCACCTGCATGCCTCGCGCCCTCACTTCGAGTCATTGTTCAAATGTCACCTCCTAAGTTAGGCCTCCCCTGAGCCCTTTCATTCAAATTGTCCCCTCTCCAGCTCCCCGCGCTCTGCTGTATCCTCTCTGTAAGTTAACCATACAGCCTCTCACTCCCATCAGAACCCCTGCTCTCCTGGCTGCGTCTCTCCTGCCTGGCTCACAGCAGGTGCTCAGCAAGCATCGTAGCATGAATAAGTGGGTGAAGGATGCTCTGTAATCCCACATCCCTCTGAAGCCTGACACCCCGCCGTCAGACATACAGTTGGGCAGGTTGTGCACTGCTCAAGGTCACCGGCTGGGGGCCTCTGGCTTTGCGCTCGGGCAGGGCTGCTCTAACTGGCACACCCCCTTCTGTCGGCCACCCCCGGTGTCGTCACGCCCTGGTCTTCACTGCCCCCCTTGGTTCTGTGCCTCCAAACTAACTTCGGGGACAGCAGCAACAAGGTTCTGCCGTTCGTCCTGACTTCTGCTCACTCTTGTTACTGGGTTTGTGCTGGGCCCTGGGCACGAGGTCACTACAATCCCCCCCCCTCAACCCGGTGCCAGCCGTCATGTGATCAAGCAGGGATGTGAACCTGACCTTGTAGAGCGCTGAGCACTAATTCGGACTGCCCTGCTTGGTTACTTCCAGGGACAGGGTGCTCACTCCCTCTGCCAAGGTGGGCCGACGATGATGAAGGAGGGAAGGTTTGCAGTGAGCGTGCGAGCCTGTGCCCGCCTCCCTCCTCCCGGGCCCCAGGAGCGAGCGGCGAGGTTGGGGGATGGAAGCCAGGAGGGGCGTCAGGTTAGAAACGCCATGCGAGGGGGCCCATCTTCTCGGGGAAGCTGAGCTGGCTTGTGGCGGATGTGCCAAAGCAGAGGGGGCGCCCAGCCCCACCCAGGCTCAGAGCTGCGGCCTTGGTCCAGCCACCCACCCATAACCACAGCCCCCACCAGGTACTGCTGAGGGCGCGTCTGCATCCGACCTGGCCCCCTGACCTGGCCCCCCAGGCCCCCCAGGGCTGACACTCAGCCCAGGACAGTGGCTGGACATGGGTCTGAGCCTGGGGCCAACCCACCGGCCTTCATCATGGTGGAGCCTTCAACCGTCCTCAGGGGGGTGTTGGAGATTCGCTTCTCTGCTCGGGGGGCAAAAGGGAGAGAGAGAGACAGATTCAGATGAGGAAACACACAGATTTCCCCCCCTGCAAGACATGTGGACACCCCCCGGATACATGGACTCCCCCCAGGCATGTGGAAATCCCCCAGGCACATGGACACACCCCAGACACGTGGACACCCTCAGGCATGTGGAGACACCCCCGGACACTTAGACCACCCTCCCACACACTCACCCAGATACCTGGATCCTCCCCCTAACACGTGCACGCACCTGGACCCCTCCGCACATGTGTGCATGCCCAGAACCCCCAAACACACATGGAATCGCTCCCCCCAAAGAAAACACACTTCAGCCCCACAGTCCGTTGCCCATCTCTTGGACCCAAATGATTTTCACAAAATCCCTGAGAAGCCTGCATGGATTTTTTTTTTTTTAATTATTAATTCCACAGTGAGACAAGGAGACATTCTCTCCTCATGAATAATTAACTCACGACAAATCAGGCCAAAGACACTTCTGGCTGCCACCTCCAATCCTGGCTGGTGGCGCTCTTTCCATGCCTTTACACACAGAAATAGAGACGCTCGATATATATTTTAAAATATAACATGTTAAAGAAATTTAATATACTTATTAATACAGTTAATAAACTGTTACAGCTAGCTGTATGTATTTAAATGTCATGTGAACATGTGAAGTGTTTGTAGATGTGTACACTATATACCTGTAATAAATCGGGGGGAGGTGCATAAAATGGGTGCCAGAGTTCGAACTTTGGGCTTTTTTCTTTGTTTCCTGGACGGCAGTCTTCTGCATCTGTGTGTGGGGGACCCTTGTCTTTTTATTTTATTTTACATTTTGTTTTATTTATTTATTTTTTAAGGCCGTGCCACGCAGCTTGCAGGATCTTAGTTCCCTGACCAGGGACTGAACCCGGGCTCCATCAGTGAAAGTGCTGAGTCCTAAACACTGGACCGCCAGGGAAGTCCCAGGACCCTTGTCCTTTTAAATAGTGCACTATCTCCAGGACAGCCAGGACCCTGATGTCTCAGCCCCACCAATCCACCTGCCCTGGAGCCCAGAGCAAGTGGGTGTGGAACAGGGGCAGGGCCGGCCAAGGCCAGGCACCCCGCGTGGACAGGATGGACCCACCCCAGGGCTAAGACCTCAGCCAGACACGCCCCGGCAAAGCCAGTTTCCTCACCTGTAACACAGGTGCTGCAGCAGCCCCACCCAGGGATGTTGTGAAAATTCGATGAAATGATATTAAGGGGCACTGGGCCGGCTCAAAGTCGGGGCTCGCTGAGAACAATGACAATGCGAGTCATCGTGCTATTATTTTTACTTTTTAGCAACAATAGCACCTTAAAGTCACCCTCCCCTGCCTGCCATCCCCCATCTGGCCAGCAGAGGGCGCCGGGGCTCGGCCCGCCCCTTCCCGAAGACGTACCTTTGGGCGTGCCCACCGGGGCCTGCAAGAAAGAACGGAGAGGTCAGGGGTGCCGGCGCCCCCTCCCACATGACCAGTGTCCCACCTGCCGAGGCCGGAGCCTGGGGAGGGCCTGGCTGAGAGGTGACCCCATCAGAGGGGCTGTCTCCTCCTGGACCGATCCCCCAGACAGCCAGAAAGGTCCCAGCCTGCTCAGAAGCCTCCCGGGGCTCCCAGAGCTCCCAGAACAAAGTCCAACCCTTCCTGGTGAGCACCAGGGCTTGTGCCAGCGGAGACCTACCCACCGGCCTCTCCTGCCTCCTCCCATCCCTGGCCAGCGTCCCTGGTCTCCTTGCTGTTACATGAGCAGTGTCCCTCCGCTTCGAAGGCCCTTCCCGGATTTCCACTTGGCTGGCTGCTCGCTCAGCCCCCTGACCACCCAACCTAAAGGTGGCTCCCCGACCCCATCGACTGTCCCTCAGGTTACCATGTTACTTACCTAGCCAGGAGGTGGGCATCGTGAGGGCAGAGACCACTCCAGCACGCAGTCTGTGCTCAATCAACCTCACGGAAAGCCCCCTCTCAACTTGAGTCCGAGCCTGGAGAACTCCTACTCAGCCTTCAAAACCCATCTCTGGGAAGCCTGCCCAGCCCTCCCATGAATCAGACACCTCACTGGGGACTCCACAGCACCCCATGCTCCCCCACAATAGGTCCGACCACCTTCCTGTGTTTGCAGTTGCCTGATCATGCCCGTCTGCCCACTCAGCAACAGCTCAGGGAGGCCAGGGCCTGGGTCTACGTCCTCTTGGTCTGCCCCAACCAAGCCTTGGGAAACAGTGAGGGTAGGTCTGTAGGCTCCAGACTGAAGCTATCAGAGCAGCAGCTGGAGAAGGACTGGGGCACACAGCAGGGATGTCTCCCCAGCTGCAGCTCATCTGGGGTGGGGGTAACAAGGGTGGATGGGGGGAGAGGAGGCGTGTCCCACAGCCCCCAGAGTCCTGAAGACAACAAAGGTGGTTGGGAGACTTCTACATTTGCCTTAACACACTGTGGCAACCACGAGCTCGGGGTCCAGAGTTCCAGGGTCTGGTTTCACCTGAACCTGGTTGGATGTCACACCCGGGAATCAATGGCTGAGCCCAGTAAAGACCACTCCTCAGCTGTGCGGCCTTGAGCCAGTCTCTCAACCCCTCTGGGCCTCAGTCTTTTATTTTTTAATTTTATTTTTTTTGGCTGCACCACGTGGCATGCGGGATCTTAGTTCCCTGACCAGGGATCGAACCCGTTCCCCCTGCAGTGGAAGCGCTGCACTGGACCGCCAGGGAATTCCCCGGGCCTCAGTCTTTGTCTTCCATCTAATGGGGACGCTGCTCGCACCTGAAAGGGCTGTTGTGGGGATTAGACAGGTGATGCCTGCTGTGCTCACGAACGTGAGAAAGATGCCAAGCAGGGAAAGACCCTTTACCCGTGAAACGCTGGTTTTCCACTGACTCACTGACCCCCCAGGACGCCCCCACAGGGAGGCAAAGCAAAGCATGCTGGTCACGCAGCTGGGAAGTGGCCAGGCTGGGATTTGGATGCGCCACTGGCCACAGCCCCAGAGGCGGTGAGGGCGTCTGGATCTGGGCCAGCAGGGCGGCGCCCCGGGAACCTCTTACCTGCTGAGAATTCAGCACAGCCTCGGCCCTCTGATCCTCCTGGGCGGGGCGTGGGGCCGGGGCGGGGGCGGGGGTGCGGGCAGGGCTCGGGGCTGCCGGGCTCTCCTTGGCGGCGGCCGGCAGCGCATCCGCGTTCTCCAGCTCCTCAATCTCCTGCTCCAGCCTGGGGAGGGCGCACGAGGTGACCACCCTGCCGGGCACTTACGGTGCCTAGCACCGCCCGGCACATCCCAGAAGGGCTTCCTTAACTTGGATGTTTTCTAACGACCTTGCGAGGTGTTCTCCTTCCCGCGCATGGCAGGGGAAATGGAGTCCTGGAGCAGTGCCAGCAGGCCGCAGAGCGGGGACCCGAACCCAGGGGCCGGCCGGTCCCTGGATCCCTGCACCGCCTGTGCCACTGGTTACTCCTGTTTTTGCTTCCAACAGACTCTCCTTTTTTCCACTCAAATACATTTATTTTTACAGGAATCTTCATCTCTCCAGGGAAACTGGAAAAACCATGTCACTTTCCAAGTATTAGAAGATAATGGTGCACATAAACCCAGTGAAAACAAGACAGGCATATTCAATCCCGCCTGAAGTGTCACCTGCCTGAGGCTTTGGGCTGCAGACGTTAAAGACACTCAGCACCCGGGGACACATTCTCCTTGAAGACTCAGGACAGACTGCGGGTGAGTCTGCAGCCCCCTAACAAAGTGAGCCCAGGTTGGCAGGCTAGACACAGCTGGGGTCAGCCTGGAGGGCTTCCGGGAGGAGGTGTCCAGTGGGGACACTGAGCAGGCAAAATACAGGTGATGGAACCACCCGAGGAGTGGGTTGCCCTGTCAGGAAGAAAGCCAAGGCCCCCGAAAGCCAGCCACACAGTAGGGCTCAAGGGCAGGCCCTCCCCTGGCACAGGGCTGTACCCAGCAGGGTGGGAGGGGCAGGAGACCACCTGGCCCAGCCCCCGGTGGCCGGTGATTCCCATCCACCTTCCATCCCACCCGCAAGAGCCTTTGGCCTGCTCAGTCCCTACCATCTCTCCCGGGCCCATTTCAGCCCCGCCTCCATCTGGGCACACAGGTCACAGGTGGGAAAATTGAGGCCTGGGGAAGGGAATCCCAGCCAATACTCTCCCACTTTCTTCCAGATGAAACACATCCAGACAGGATCCCAAGGTCCCCGCTGCGGGGCCCGCCTCAGCGTCCGCTGGCTGGTGGGCTGGCCCGTGCCTCTAGGGCCTTCCCTGGCCCAGCGGACACTGGAATTTTGGCTGTCACTTCCCTCCGCATGACCCCGCTGCCCCGGGAGCTGAGCCTGGGCCGCCGGCCTGCCTGCCCGGAAACTCCTCTGGGCCTTTTGTCTCAGCCCAGGGCGATGGTCACTTTCCCCGGCCTGCCCCCTCCCCCGGCTTCCTGCAGGCCCAGCTGCAGTGCCTCCGTGGCTCCATCAGCGCCGGGAAGAGCCAGCTGGGCTGGCGCCAGGAAGCCCAGGGGGAGGCCGCATCTCCCACGCTCAGAGATGCACCATCCCCCTGCCTCCTCACGCCTCTCACACCTGCCCGCTGCGGGGTGGAGAGGAGGAGGGGTCACACAGGCAGCACACCCCCCTTCCCCGAGCCTGGGTGGGAGGCTCCTCCCACAGCGCCCCCTCCACCCAGGCACAGGGGCCCGCGGGTGGATCCCACTCCTTGGGCATCTCACCGAGCCCTCCGCGGCTGCCGCGGCCCCACCCACCTGGAGATGGATTCTTCCAGCAGTCGCGCCTTCTGCTCGTCCTCCTGCATCTGCCTCCTCATGTCCTCGTCCCCCTCCGAGGCTGAGGACGGCGTCCCCGCCAGCAGCCAGCGTTCCCGCAGCGCCTTGGACTGGGACAGTGGGGACCAAGGTCAAAGTCAGGGTCGGGGCTGGGGTCAGGTTGAGGTGGGGGTCAGGTTAGGGTCTGAGTCAGGACTGGGATCAGAATAGGGGTCACCTCAGCCTTCCTGCCCCCCTGCTCCGGCCAAGGCCGGGGTCCCTGGACGCTGCCGCCCCCTCCCTGGCCGAGGCTCCGCCCGGACCTTCAGGTGCTGCAGCTGCCGCCGGTCGTCCTCCAGCTGCCGGCGCCTGTTCTCGATCTCCGCCTGCCTCCGCCGCTTCTCCTGCCAGACGGACCACGCGGTCAGGGCGGGCGTGGGGCGCGGAGACCCCACAAACGCCCAGTCTTTGCCCACACGGATCCCGCTTTTTCTGTAAATGGCACCCCACTGGCCCCCCCAGACTGTGCCATCTACCTGCCCCCCTCCTGTCCCCCTCCACCTCCCCGCAGCTTGTCCCCCCACCTTCCCCCCGCCCACACATGCCAGCACAGTCTCTCCCCTGCAGGTGGGCTGCCCAGGGGCTCTGAGAGGGCTCTCGGCCTAAGAGTCCACATTCTGAGGACTAAGGGGATCTCGACATTTTCATTTTGTGGGGAAGTGCCAGCAGGCACTCAAGTTTCCCACTCCACACTGGGGTTCTGCGTCCGGGAGCCCCTGAGACCCCAGGTCCCCCCAGCCTGCCCCCACTGGCCACACCATCCTCGGGACCAGGAAAAACTCACTGCAATGGCCTGGAGCCGCTCCTGCTGGGACGTGGTCTCTACCGCCAGGACCCTGGGGGGACAGAAAAGGTCAAGTGAGGTAGGGGGTCCACCCCAACCCTGCTTTTGGCAGATCCAGTTCCAATCCCCACCCTGTGTCTTCCTGCTGGGTGAGCCGGAGTTTCCCATCCGCGGCATAGGGCCATTACCCACCCCCCTCAGAGGCACCAGCCTCCTCTCCCTGCAGCCTTTTTTTTTTTTTTTTAAAGTCTTTATTGAATTTGTTACAATATTGCTTCTGTTTTACGTTTTGGTTTTTTGGCCAGGAGGTATGTGGGATCTTAGTTCCCCAACCAGGGGTGGAACCCTCACCGCCTGCATCATGTTTGACTTAAAAAAATACATATACACAATGTGAGAGTTGCAAGTTTTTTTTTTCTTCCCGGACGGGGGCGCGAACCTGTATCCCCTGCATCAGCAGGCGGACTCTCAACCACTGAGCCACCAGGGAAGCCCATGAATTAAGTTTTATTTGGGGCAAAATGAGGACTGCAGCCCGGGAGACAGAGCTTCAGATAACTCTGAGAAACGGCTCCGAGGAGGCGAGGGGGGAAGCCAGGACATCTAGGAGTTTTGCAACAAGGGCAGGTAGTCAGGAATGTCAAAAGATTATAGTTAATTACAGAAAACCAGGACTTCCCTGGTGACACAGTGGTTAAGAACCCACCTGCCAATGCAAGGGTCACGGGTTCAAGCCCTGGTCCAGGAAGATCCCACATGCTGCGGAGCAACTCAGCCTGTGCACCACAACTACTGAACCCGCGCGCCTAGAGCCCGTGCTCCGCAACAAGAGAAGCCACCGCAATGAGAAGCCCGCGCACCGCGATGAGGAGTAGCTGCTCCCGCAACTAGAGAAAACCCGCGCGCAGCAACGAAGACCCAACGCAGCCAAAAATAAATTTAAAAAAAACCTACGTGTCATAAAATAACCTTTAAAAAAAATAAAAGATAAAGAAAATCAGATATCTCAAGTTAAGGAATTTAGCGCTTTTCCATGTATGGGAAGATGCAACAGTCTGGGCTCACTGAAACCATTCCTTTGATATGCACCTCAGCTATCTGGGGCCAGTATCCTGACACATCCTGAGTTTCCTCAGGGCTCACCGCAGGGAATGGCTGCAGTCTGATGGCTGCTAGATGGCAGGTATTCTTTTTAGCCCTGAGTTTCCTGAGGGCTCACTGGCTCACGTTAGAGGGTTGCAATCGTTGATGACTGTGACATCCTTTGTTTATTGCTATGACAGGAAATATTCCATTTATAAATATTCCATTCCATTTATAAATATTCCACTTATCAATTGGAAGAGGGAGTCCCAACCACCGGACCACCAGGGAAGTCCCCTCCAAGCAGCCTTATTCCCGCATTAATTCCTCCCAACAAACCCTCCTGCCACCCCTCGGGGCAAGACCAAGGGACCTGAGGAGTGAGGCCCAGTCTAGAGACCTAGGAAGGGCATTGAAGCTGGGCTTCTGAGGATTCATAGGAGTTCCCTGGGAATCAAAGCCTGGAGAAGAGTGTCTCAGGAAGAGCAGTATCACCTTTCTGCTCAGACGGAGAGCCTGACCGAGACCGCCCCCTCCTCAGCCTCAGCATTCTCCAGCCCTGGGAGGGACCCTTGGGGGAGGAAGGACCCTGAAGCCCCACCCCACAACCTTTGGCCAGCAAAGTCCTCGATGCTGTCCTGGGATTTCTGGCGCTTCTCACACTCGCCTCACCTGGAGTCTACCAGGACTCCAAAAGGCCCAGAGACAGCTGTGAGCCTCCCAGAAACACACAGCAAAAAAGAAGCAAAGCTGAAATTCAACCCCAGACTCCCTTCTCATCCCATCCACGTTTTGTTTGATTTTTTTGCTGCGCCACACAGCTCGCGGGACCTTAGCTCCCTGACCATGAATTGAACCTGGACCCTGGCAGTGAAAGTGCTGAGTCCTAACCACCGGACCACCAGGGAATTGCCCCATCCATGTTTTCTGAGAGCCCATCCGGTGCAGTTTTAGCCTTAAACTGGTATGCAGCAGGAGCTGGATAAATGTCAGGTGCCCTTAAAGGGACAGGACCTCATGCTGTTGAGGATCTGGGGCCTTCTGTGGGGGCACGGGGCCAGCAGGAGGCCCAGGACCTGGAGGATGAGTCATCCCTGCCCCTCCTCCCTGCTCTCCTGCATCCCCCCTCCCCACCTGGTGGGGGAAGAGGAGCTTTCAGAACCTGACACTTCCCTTCCCAGCCTCCGGTCTGGAAGCTGCACACAGTAGGTGCAGTGAAATGATTGGACCCCTGAAGCCCAGAACATCCTCTACAACGGGCCTCAGAATAACCTCACGCTTCCAGGGCCGGGGGCTTTGGGACCGTCTGCCTCAAATCCCCGATGACCACAGGGCCACTCTTGGAGGCCCCGTCTCATGGGGGAGGGCCTGGCGGGCACGAAGGGGTTCTGAGCAGTGGGAGCCACAACCCCCCACCTGTCCCCCCATTTGCCCCGAGCCCCTTATCTTCACGGGCACGGCAGGCACTGAAATTACAGACCGTGTTTGGGCCCCACCCACTCCTTGGCCTTGTATCAGGGCCACCCCGAGGCCTCCACAGACCCTGTGGGTCTGGCCTCGGTTTCTCCATCTGCACACCCCAGCTCCGGACGCTCCTGTATGTCTCCCGCCCGCTGTGGCTCGGAAAGGAAACAGGCCCCAAGTCGCAGAGCGCTCGGGGTCTACCCCGACCCAAGCCCCCGCCCCCGCCCCGCCGCCGGGCGGCTGCCAGGTGGACATCCATCCCGGGCTGCAGTGCCCCAGCCGCCCGCCCCACTAGGGTTCGGTGGTTTCCTGGCCTTGCTGAGACCGGTGAAGTCATCAGGCTCCCACGCCCCAGCCAGGTGACCCCACCCAGCTCCTCCCTCCCGAGGAGGCACCTCCTCCCCTCCCAGGGGCCCAGCAGCACCAGCTGCACCCTCTGCCGTTTCCCCCCCCCCCCGTCCTTCCTCAGGGAGGCTGGGTTCAGCTGGGTGGAGTTCAAGAAAGGCTTGATCCAGCTATCTGACTCAGTTGCCCTTCCTGAAGGGCCAGGCCAGCTGGATTTCTGGGTCTGCCCCTTCACCCTGTGTGATGCCGGCAGGGTGCCACCCCCTGAGCTCCCCACACAGGCCTGTTTCCTCAATTCTTGCAGACGCCACACTTCCCACCCCAGCCCAGGCCTCCACCATCACCTGCCACCTCCCTGCCCCCCTGACAGCCCACAGCCAGAGGCAGCTTCTCCAAATGAGAATCCAAACCGGTCGCTCTCCTGCTCTCAAGTCCCCCAGGCTCCCACCACCCTTTGCAAAACACCACAAGGCCCAGCCCGCACCCACTTCCCTGCCCTGGCGCCCTCCACTCTCCCTCCCGCTCACTCTGTTCCAGCCACCAGGACCTGCTGGCTGTGCCTGCCCTGCACCAAGTTCATCCCTACCTCAGGGCCTTTGCACTTGATGTTCCCTCTACCTGCTATACGCTTCCCATAGCTGGAAACCGAGGCCCACAGAGGGCGAGTCACTTGCCCAAAGTCACACAGCTAGGAAGTGAGAGCTGGGATTCAAACTACAACTGCCCAGCTCCAGGCCGCACCACAGGGCTTCCCCTTTCCTAGCCCCAGCGCGGCCTCCAGGGACCCACTCAAGCAGGAGGCAGAGTTGGGGGAGGGGGCATAGCAGCTGAGACCCTAGTGCAAATAGGGCCATGGCGGGCAGAGTTACCAAGCCGGCTAATGCCGGGTCCCCACCCTGACAGGCAGGTGGCCATTCAGGCCAGACACAGGGACACAGGGATGGCTGTGAGGTCAGCTTTCCAGGTTGGAGACAAGGCGGGCAGTGTCCTCGCTAGGGCGGCCAGTCCCTGCCGGACCAAGCGAGGGCAGGGGAAGGTCAGGCGGACACACGAAGGAGAGGCGCCGGACCAGGCAAAGAATTTCTATCCCTCCCCATCCGCCTGGCTGTCTCAGCCCAGACAGCCCGAGGGGCGCAGGCTGTGAGCCCCACTCAGGTGCCCTTCCCCAGGCCTGGGGGCGCCAGAGCCGCCCCGGGCGCGGCCGCCGCCTCTGGTGATGGATGGCTGGGCCCACGGGAGGCGGTCGCCCTGGCAACCGCGCCATCCCCATGGCAACGCCGAGGCCTGCAGGCGCGCGGGGGTGGGGCCGGCGCCAAGCATCTCCAGTCCCCAGCCCTGCGCTGGGGGCCTGAGGGGCTTCCGGCCTCGGGCGTCAGGGGCTGCCTAAACAGGGTGGGACTTGGATGGATAACAGGGTCTACCCAACCCCTGCTGCAGCGGGGAGGGCTCCCCGTTCTGGTTTTAGGTGCATCTGCCCAGGGAGGGGCTTCTACCCGGGAAGGGTCTGAACCCGCCCTCGGTGTGAGGCAGCCAAGGTCAAGCGAAGATAATGTTCAGCATCATAAATCCGAAAAATAAAACAAAATAGGACGATGGAACCCTAATAAAACAGCAATACAATAGGAACACCTTCCCCAGCGCTAACCATCTTCCGCGGGTGGGTCTCAGCCCCACTTTACAGAAGGGAAAACTGAGTCTGGGGAGGAGCGGGGTCTGTACACATTTGCTAAGCGTCCAATCTCCTGAAGATCCTGTGAGGCACGTGGGATAATTATGGCTGTTTTATCAATGAATGGACTAAAGCATCTAAATGGTGAAGTGGGGACCTGGACCCAGGCAGGGTCGGGCACACGGAGCGCAGGGTCTCCCTGAGGTCTGGCGCGAGTAGGGGTGGTCAGTGGAATGGTTGAGATGCTCACTTGGGCTCAGTGAGGGAAGCAGAGGCCAGATTACAAAAGATTTTACAAGCTGGGCGCAGAAGCTGAATTTTGGCTAAAACGCATGGGGAGGGTTTAGCGTAGCATGGCGGCTGCCTCCGCTGGCTGTGTGACCCGGGGCAAGCCACGAGCGTCTCTGAGCCTGCACTGGCTCCTCTGGGCAATGGGCCACAGCTCGCAGCTGCTGGTGGAGGGACATGCCCTCCGTCAGGACGCCCACCATCAGCACGCGCAGGTGTCTGGTCCTTGCGCGATTATTTTTATGGCGCATGGAGAAAATTCTGGGCTCGAGCAGCCTTGTGGGCGGCTCAGGACTCGGCGAGGGCGTCGGCTGGGAGCGCGTGAGATAATCCTGCTCCAGGAGATGAGCTAATGAGACCCAAACCCAGCGAGCCAGGCAGAGGCCTCAGCGTTTCGGGCGTTTATTTTTTAAAGGCCCAGAGAGGTTACACAACTGGCTCAAGGTCACCCAGCGGGCAGGAGGGACGGGGGTGGGGGGTGGGGGTGGGGGTGGGGGGGCGGGAGGTGGGAGGCCGGTGTGTGTGTGGGTGACACTTGTCTTTCCAGAGTCCACTCCTGGGCAGCTCCAGCAGGAATGAGGGGGTCCCAGCCCAGACAGGCGAGGAGCCCAGCGCTGGAACATTCCTGTGCTGATTGAAAGGAAACAGCTGACAACGACCTTGGCCACAGGTGGGGGGGTGGGGGAGAGGCAGAGTCACGCGGTGCCGGGGGTGGGGGGTGAGAGGGAGCCCAGCGGCCCCTTCCCCCATTGGGTGGGGGATGGAGTGGGGGGAGGCTGGTTCCCAGCCCCAGACTGGGTTCCTCCTAAGCGCCAGCACCTTCCTCGCTCCAGACCCTCCCGCAGTCCTGTCACCCTGAGTGAACCTCAGCCTCTCAGCACGCAGTTCAAGCCCCTGTGTTTGTCCCTCACCCTTCCCCAGTTCCCTGCCTTCCCCTTTCTCTCCTCCACCTCCAATCTCAGCTCAAACACAGCTGCCTCTTTCAGGAAGCCTTCCTAGGTCTCTCCCCTCATCAGGAAGGAATTCCCCTTCTCGAAGCCCCTCGGCACTCAGCACAAGTGGGCCCCCGGGAACACTGCTGTCATTGGTGAGGTGAACAGCCCATGAGGCATGGGCTTTCTAGAAGCTTCAAGGCAGAGAGACATCTCCACCCCCATGGTGGGGACCAAGGTTGGAGCAGCTCCCAGACTCAGGGGAGCAAATCTGTTGCCTATTAACCTGGGATGGGGAGGGGTGAGCTGGACCCTGCCCTGGGCCCTCACAACAGGATGGGGCAGCAGGGAATGAATGCGGGCCCTTCTCCGGCTTCAGACCAGCCCCAAAGTCCCAAGGTCCCTCCCACCCCTCACTCGGCTGCTCCCACCACCTCAAACATTCCAGGCACGGTCCCACCTCAGGGCCTTTGCACTGACCGCGTCCCCGGGCCTGGGGCACTTCTCTGCCAGGTCTCCAAGGGGCTCACTGACTCCCTCGGGGCTGTCTTCAGATGTCACCTCCTCACTCAGGCCTCCTCTGACCCTAATTAACCCCAGCACCTCCCAACACCGCCCCCTGGCCCTCACCATCAGGAAACACCTAATCATTTAACTTATTTTGTTGATTTCTCCACAATGACAGTGACTGTCTCTTTTTGTCCCTGCCGTGTCCCCAGCAGTTGGTACACAGCAAGTACTCAATAAATGTCCACTGGGCCAGCACATCAATTAGGGCCCTTCCATTTCCAGTGGAGGAACCCCCCTAAGGGTTCCCCACCCTTGTCACATTCCTGCCACCCCCAGGGACCATCTGTACTGTGATCACTTCCTTTTTTTTAAAGAAACTCACTGTCACATCTTACATTTATCTAAAACAGGACCTGGGCGCCTCACATCCAAGAAAGGACAGAGGACAAGCCCCAACCACCTCGGACGTGACTTACAAATTAATATATAAAGCGACCCAAATGCCCATCAACGGACGATGGATAAACACAATGTGGTCCCTCCACACACGGGAGCACCACTCAGCCCTAGAAAACGGGTGAAGCCCTGACACTCGCTACAACGTGATGGACCCTGAGAACACGATGCTCAGTGAGAGAAGCCAGACACAGAGGGACACACAGTGTGTGATTCCATTGATGGGAAACGTCCAGAACAGGCAGATACACAGACACAGAGTGGATTCGTGGTTGTCAGGGGCTGGGGAGGGGGTGGGGAGTGACTGCTGACGGGGACGGGGTTTTCTGGGGGTGATGGAACGTTCTGGAATTAGCAGTGATGGCTGTACAACTCTGAATGTGCTGAAAAACACTGAATTGTACACTTTAAATAGGTGAATTGTGTGGTGTGTGAATGATATCTCAAAAAAGCTGGTAAGAATAAAGATATACATATATACAGCAGAAATGCTGGCCCTCTCACCAAGGGCCTTGCTGGGGCCAGAGCTGGGGTCCTGCCCACCCCACGGGGCATGGTAAGGCCCTGCCAGCCATGCCCTGAGGCTCTCCAGGGTCAGAAGGATCCGAACACAAACTGACCTGGTCATCACCTGCCCGCTCCCTGACAAGTGTTACTAGAAGCCTCCCGCCAAGCCAGCTGCCCTCCCCCCACCGCCCAGGCTGGGCTCCCAGGCCTGCCCTCACTCTGGTCCTTGTGTGTCTTGCCCACCACGGGGCTTGGCTTGGGCTTCGCCTCCCAGTACCTGTCCCAGTCCAGACTGTTCCAGTGATGGGCTCTGACTTGCCCTGAGTTTCTGCTTGAAACCTGTCTGGCAGGAGACAGATGCCACAGCCCAGTTCTCCACTCCTCAGGCACCATGACCTCCACTCAGCCATCTCGCGCCGCATGGAGACCCCTCTGAAGCATGGCCAGGGTGCACTCTAGCCTCCCAGCACATACAGGGGCTGGGCCATCTTGCCCTGACCAGGACACCGTCCCTGTGGGCAGCTCTGACCACCACAAAGTTCTGAAGTCAGCCTACGCCGACCCAGACATCAGGTCCTGCCGCCCCTCCCCCGGCTCTCGCTTTTCTCCCCAAGCTGCTCACACTGTCCCTGTCCAGGCTGAGGTCTGACTTGCTTCTCCCTGCTCTGGACCCTCTGCTGCCAGAACCTCTTTCTGGTGTCTGGGTAAGAACCTCACTCCTCCCCTGCTCAGATACCATCCATGGCTCCCTGGGGCTCCCCAGCTGGGCACTGTAGGCCCAGAAGGACCTGGCCCCAAGAGCACAAACCAAAGAACACTGCCTTCTCCCAACACATTTCCCACCTCTGGTCCTTTGCACAGACCAGTCTCTCCACCAGGAACACCCTTCTGCCTGCCTGGGTAAGCCCTTAAATATATTTCTCAGAAAAGGTCCATGACAGAATGGACAGGAAACCTTCCCCACACCTCAGAGAAGACCCTCCATGGGCTCCTCCAGACCCAGACCCCTCTGATCCTGCACAGGGCTAGGGTGATCAGCAGGGTCTGTTTCTTTTCTTTCTTTCTTTCTTTTTTTTTTGCAGTACGCGGGCCTCTCACCGCTGCGGCCTCTCTCGTTGCAGAGCACAGGCTCCGGACGCGCAGGCTCAGCGGCCATGGCTCACGGGCCCAGCCGCTCCGCAGCATGTGGGATCTTCCCGGACCGGGGCACGAACCTGTGTCCCCTGCATCGGCAGGCGGACCCTCAACCACTGCGCCACCAGGGAAGCCCAGGGAGTGTTTCTTCTATGAACAGAGGAAGAAATTCCCTTGTGGGACAGTGGTTAGGACTCGGCCCTTTCACTGCTGGGCCCCAGGTTTGATCCCTGGTCGAGGAACTAAGATCCTGCAAGCTGTACGTTGTGGCCAAAACCAACCAAACAAACAAACAAAAACCCAAAACAGATGACAGGCTTCCTGGGTAGAGATAGGATGGAGGGAGTAGGGTCCCAGACTTGGAAAAAGGTGACGTGATACTCTTTAAGAAAATCAACCCATTTTCCTGCATCAAAACCCGAAGCCCTTGAAGATGGGCCCTCCCCATGGGGCTGGGACAGAGCTGTGAGTGGTCCTTACAGGGCTCAATCCCTAAAGCACCCACCCTCCCCTAGCTGCACCCCACCCAGGAGGGGCCTGGGTGGGCTCGTGTCTCCATTCACCAGATGAGAAAAGTGAGGCCCAGAGAAGGGGGGTGGTATGACCGAGGCCCATGGGGGGTGAGAAACCCCCTCTCCATGCCCCACTCCAAAGTCAGCAGTCACAGAAGGGGTCCCTGGGGTGGATGCAAGGGCAGATGGCCCCAGGAGCCCAGACCACAACAAAGGCCACCTTCTGTGTAGCCCAGCCAGCCAACCAGGCTGAAAAGCCGATGTCAGGATACCTAGGAGCCCCACAGCCCACAGCCCCTGGATACAGGAATGTGCAAAGACCCCCTCCCCAGCCTTCCCAGGCACCTAAGAGGATGGCCCAGTAGCAAATGCCAACATCACCCCTTTCTGGCTGTGTGGCCTCAGGCATGTCGTGTCACCTCTCTGTGCCTCAGTTTCCCCACCTCACAGGGCTGCTATAAGGACCAAGTACGTCCACGTGGACAAAGCACTCAGAACAGGGCCTGGTATACAGCAAGTGCTCAATGACTGTTAAGTAAATAAATCACACCTGCACTTCTCAGACCACCTTCCCGCATTCCTGCCACCACCTCTAGTAACAGCTGCTTGTCCCTTCCCTTCAAATCCACTCACTGTTTAAATCCAACCCCTTTGTTTTCAAAGGAAACAAAGTTACATCCTTACCCAGACTGAGAAAACCAGAAGCCACTGCCACACACATCAGAGTAAAAACATAAAAAAAAAAAAAAAAAATAGATACACGATGAAAATAAAAACTTGTCATTAAGCTCAATTATCACTGGATACTGCTGCCTTTTAACTGGTTCTGCTTCTCATTAAAGGGAGATTCGCAAGTGTGAAAGCAGCGTTAAGAGCCCACTTAGCACCCAATGGAGACGTTCTCCTTGAAACTGTCCAGGCCTCAGGGCGGTCAGGGCTCTGGGAAGGTCCCAACCCAACTCTGCTCTCCTGCTCCGTCCCGGGGTCTGAGCCTTCCCCTCACCCAGGAGAGGGGTTTGGACATCTGAGGTGGCTGCTCCCAGCTAAAATATCTTTATTTTACCAGCCGGGGCCTGAGGGTCCCAGAGGAGAAAAGCACCTCACCCTCACCTGGGCCACACAGCAAATCCTCCCCATAGCACGATGCATCCAGCTCCGGATCCCCCACCCAGGCCCCACCCTTGTCCCACCTTCAGAGCACCACCCAGCGCCCACAAGGCCTGCCTCCTAAGAATCCTTTCATTCTTAAGTTAATGAAAATTCGTTTAATCCTTAAATTAACGAAAAATTGTCAGAAGTCGTAAACGTCTCTTTAAAAGAAACTTTCCAGCACCACCATAAGCTGCCACCATCTCCCGTGATGGCAAAATCCATGGAAACGGAAGGAGGTGGACGATTACGTCCTAGCGGCTGCTGCCTCCGTGCCTGGAGCCTGCTCTGCCCTCGTGGAGAAGGACGGAGAGCCTGGGCAGGTGTTCACGTAGGGCGGCACCAGATGGAGCCTCTCCCCACCCATCGTCACCCCACTGGGGACAGGAGATCTCGCACGGCTATTTAAGCGGTTAACGCCAAGTCCTGTCCCACGCCTGCACCCAGAAAAGCCAGTGACCCACACCACCATATCTGACCCATGACCAAGAAGGCCTGGGGGCAGGGCAGCAAGCACCCGGGGGCCCTCCGTGTGCTGTGTGACCATGGGCCAGCGGCTGCCCCTCTCTGGGCCTCCATAACCTCATCGAGAATGAAAGGGGGGCTGGAAAGGAAACAATGGGGTCCATCCGGAATATCTCACTCCTCTGCTCTGAGTGGGCGTTTCCTCCCTCTTCACCCCTCCTCCCCCAGGCAGCCCCCTCCCCGGGGCCACACCCTGCCTAGGGCCTGCTGTGGGCAGGCCCACAGGCTCCCCTTGGGCCCCAAGAGCAGATAAACAAGTGAGGGGAACGCAGCAGACTGGTCTGGGCCCCGGCTCCCCTGAGCCCCTGGCTGGGCTCCCGGGGCCGGGCTGGGCCTTTGTCTGGGTTTTCAAAAGCAGAGGACATAGGGTGTCGCCTTCCTGGGAGGGGGGCAGGCAGGAGGCAGCGGCTCCCACCTAGCTGAGGGTGTGGCGGGTCACGGGTGAATCCCTGGAGGAAAGTTGCAGGCTCAGAAAACACACCCAGTGGGAAGGGCAGAGGAGCCGGGCCGGGTGGGCAGGCTGGACCTCCATGTCCGGCCCCAGGCAGGGTGGGGACCCGGCCCACAGTGGGGCAGCTGCTGGCCCTGGGACAGGGTAGGTGGGCTGCGGGACACCAGACACCCCCTTCCCAGCCCCCTGCCCACGTAAACGCACCCCACAACCTCCCTGCATCCACCTGTGGGAGTGGGGGTGTGGGGGGATGCCCTGACGCCAGGAAGAGAGGACCTGCGTGGGAAGCGACCAGGCACACTCACTGGGCACCTCCTGGTGCAGGACCGGCTGCCCGGCAGCTCCTCACCCAAGCCCCCAGACCCAGGCTGCCCACCGATTTCGCACGGGGGCAGGCTCTTGGCTACATCATTTGGGGCCCCACCTCGGGGGACACTTTCCCCAGGAAGACATGAGACCCAAGCTCCCCTGCTGGAAAGCACCTGGTCCTCTGGTCTCACACACATCCCAGACCCGGAAGCCTGGAGAAAAGCCCCCTACAAAGCCGGGACTTCGGGCGGGTGGACCCCCGCCTTAGCAGGGGCTCCGGACAGCACTTGAGGCCCTTGGGGAGGGCAGCCAGGCGAGGGAGGACCGGCCGGTGCGCATCCAGGGTGCAGGGCACGGCGAGATCAGGCTGGGGGTGGGGGAGTGAGCTCACGGCCGGCCGGGGCAGTGGGGAGGGTCGCCCCATCGCCCCAAGTGGACGAGGGCCTGCCCCGGGGGCGCGGGCCGAGCGCGGGCGGAGACACAGCGCATCCCCTCCCCACCCGCGCGCGCGTCCCGGGCCGCCCCCAGCCGCTGCCGCCCGAGTCCCCGGGAACCCGTGGGCCGCCGGGGCCGAATCGTGGGGAGGCCTGGGTCGGTCACGACCCAGCCCGAGTCCCTCCCGGGCTGAGCGGGGATCCCGGAAGCCCCGTGCCACCTCCCTGCCCGCGCGGTGGCGGCGGGAGTGGGGGCCTCAGCCTCCCCGGCGCCCCCGGCCCGAGCGCGTTACTCACTCCATCTCCCCGCCGAGGTCCGTGGGTCCGCGAGGCCGGGCGGCGGGGGCGCGCGGGGAGTGCCGGCGGGCCGGCGGGCTAAGGCCTGGCGGCCTGGGCAGAACGGCGCGGGGGCGGCTGCACCGGCGCGGGCATCGCCCCGCGCGCGGCTGTTTATTGTCCGCGCGGCGGCAGGCGCGGGGGGTGGGCTGGGCGCGCGCGCCGCCGCCGCCGCCGCGTTTCGCTCGCGCCCCCTCCCGCCGGCTCCCGCCTCCCGCCGCCGCCCGCCTGCGCCTCCTGCCGGCCGCCGCCGCCGCCGCGCCCCGGTCGCCAGGCGTCTGCCCTCCCGGCCCGCCGGAACCCTCCGGCCGCTCCGACCCATTCATTCCATCTCGGCGCGGGGCTGATTCTCCGGCCGAGCCAGTCCGGAGTCGGCCTGGGACGCAGCCTGGCCGCCATCCATCCCACCCCTGCCCGGCTCCTGGTCCGGAGGGTGAGCGAATGGGGACAAATAGCACGGGGGAAGTCCAGGAGGCCGCTCCGAGGACCACGGCCCTACTGCGGGCGGAAGGACCCGCAGACTGCCTGCGGGAGTATCTGGGGAAGAGCATCAGGGTAGCGGGCACTGCAAGCGCAAAAGGCCGGCGGTGGGACCGAGCCAGGCCCGTTGAGGAGAAATAATAATAATAAAGCAATTGCTGGTCTTCTGAGCAGTGGCTGGGCTCTGGGGACGGCCCTACAGTTGGATGAGGGTTAAGGAATTGAATCTGCTCCCACGGGGCAAACAGGCCTGCGTGCTCAGAGTGAGAGGGGTCCGTAGAGGGGGCAGGGAGAACTTAGACTTTGTCTTGAGGGCACTGGGGAGCCACAGCAGAGTTGAGAGCAGGAGAGGAGTCACCCCGGTTTATGTTTGTGAAGGCCGCTCGAGCTGCCAGGTGGGGAGTGGATGAAAAGGGGCTAAGGGGGCGGGGGGGGGGCTTGGGGGCCAGAAAAGGCTGAACTGGGGCCCCCAGGGACATGGCAGAGGCTGGACCAGCGTGAGAACCAGGTGGATTCTGCATGGATCTTGAAGGGGGAGGCTGCAGGATTGCTACGGGATGGGATGAGGGATGACAGGCATCAGGGTTCCCCTCTCCAGCCTGAGCTCCTAGAAGGACATGCAGACACGAACGGGGCCTGGGAGATGACAAAGGGGCCTTGGTCGGGCAGCTGGATGCCCAGGTTGGAGTTTGGAGTCAGGCCCAGCCTGGGCTAGATGGGGGGCTCCCCAGGGTGGGGAGCAGGTTCAGGCAGCAGAAAGAGCCGACTCGCTCCCCTGCCGTCCCCTCGATTCCCTGTAGTCCATCTTGGATCCTTCATCTGTGCAGACCCCACAGAGCAGGAGGGAGGCAGGAGCTGTCCCCACCAACGTGTTCTTAGAAGGACACTGGCCACCGGGCCCCGAACACACTTATTCCATGGGGTGGGGGAGGGGGTGCAGAGAGGGAGGTTCTTCCAGAGCCCTTAGGGTTTCTGTAAAACTGTTCTGCCCAGCTGGTGCTCAGTAAATGGGTGTGTAAAGGGAAAGAGGCGTGGATGAGCCCTGGAGAAAAATGGGGCACGATGCACCCCAGACGGGGGAGGGCGTGGCTGCCTTTCCTCTCACAGGCCTTTGCACCCTCCTTTTACAATGAACATGTACCCATTTAGCAGGAAAACGATGAGATAAATTAGCAAACAGAACAAAGAAAAAGACTCAGAAACATCAGGGGGCCTGGGTTCCAGTTCCAGCTCAGCTCTGTAGGTGCTGTGTGACGCTGGATCTGTTTCTTAACCTCTCTGAGCCTCACTTCCCTACCTCCTAGGGCTGCTGGAAGGGTTGACGGAGTGAACATACACGAAGGACTTGAAACAGGGCCCAGCATACACTCGCTCAGGAGTTGGCAAACTTTTTCTGTAAAGGGCCAGATGGTAAACATTTTCAACATCGCCGGCCGGCCGCTCTCTGTGGCAAGGACTCAGCTCTGCCATTGCAGTGCAAAAGTGGCCGGAGGCAGTACATGGCCACATCGTGTGGCCATGTGCCAATAAAACTTTAGTTATAGGGACTTCCCTGGTGGCGCAGTGGTTAAGAATCCGCCTGCCAATGTAGGAGACACCGGTTCAATCCCTGGTGTAGGAAGATCCCACATGCCGCGGACCAACTAAGCCTGTGCGCCAGAACTACTGAGCCTGCGCTCTAGAACCAGCGAGCCGCAACTACTGAGCCCGCTTGCTGCAACCACTGAAGCCCGTGTGCCTAGAGCCCGTGCTCTGCAACAAGAGAAGCCACCGCAATGAGAAGCCCGCGCACCGCAACGAAGAGTAGCCCCTGCTCGCTGCAACTAGAGAAAAGCCCGCGCTGCAACCAAGACCCAACGCAGTGAAAAGTAAATATAAAATAAATAAATAAAATTTATTTTAAAAAAAACAAAAAAAACTTTATTTACAGCAGCTCCGGCTGCTCCCGGACATCCTCTGGGCGCTTGGATTCCAGGGGGGTCTGACACTGGGCTCTGTGTGGGCCCCAAGAGCCCACTCCTCCCCTGTCCCTGAGTCGCAAACCCCCTCACCTCTCCCAGCCCTGACTCTAGCTCAGGCTTTGTGTCCCCCACTCCAGCTCAACCACAGTCCCCCCATCTCCCCACCTCCTCTCTCCTCTCCACACTCACCAGAGGATCTGCCCCCACCTGCCCTGCTCAAGCACCTTCTATGGCTCCCCAGTGCCCTGCAGTCTGGCTCTCGAGGCCCAGGTGAACACTGAAAGCACCATTCCTTCCCCTGCCCCTGCCGCACACCCCGCTGGGCTGTCCAGACACCTTCTCCGCACCCACCCTGGGCTCCTCCTGGATTCCCCTCCTCACTCTACCAGGGTTCCTGGGTTTCCTTCTTGCCCTAAAATCCTACCCCCTCCCTATGCTTCTTGCCGACTCCGGTCACTCTTTCCCCACTTAATTCTGCTGCAGACGATGTCAATTCACTGTCTCTCCACCAGGGCAGGGGTCTGTGTCCTCCTGCTGCTGTGTCCCCTGCCCCCCCTTGCACTCATGCAGTGCCCGCACACAGCAGGCACTCAATAAACACTCATGGAATGAAGGGCTGCATACCTCTCTCCATCTCCTTTGACGTTCCCCGCAGGAAGAGTGGCGCTGGCGTCCAGTTTGCAGACGGGGCGCCCAGGGCACCCAGCCCCCCGCTGAGATCTCGCCACACCCTCAGAGATGCTCTGGGGTCACCTGTTTCCCAGAGGAGGAGACCGAGGCCCAGACAACAGTGGCCAAGCCGCATCCCCACACCCATCCTCCCCCTGTGGAAATCCTGGAGGCTGCAAGGGCAGACGAGGTGGACAGCAGTGGTGACGCTCTGCCCGCCACCTCAGTTCACCCATCCGTGGAATGGGCTTGCTCAGGGCCCCCACGTGCCAGCCACTCACACCTACTTGTCGCTTCCTCCGTTCTCTGCCAGGCCTTTGGATGCGGGTCCAGGAGAAAGTCTGTGAAGGGCAGCGGTGTCTGTCACCACCCCACACTGGCCAGGGCTGGCATCCAGAGGAAACCTGGCTGGGATGCAGGATGCAGGATTGGGCTGTTTATTCTGTTTCTTTAGAGATTTATTTGCTTCCTTTGTTTTTTGTTTGTTTGTTTGTTTTTTGTTTTTTTTAATTTTTGGCTGCGTTGGGTCTTCGTTGCTGCACCTGAGCTTTCTCTAGTTGTGGCGAGTGGGGGTACTCTTTGTTGCAGTGCGTGGGTTTCCCATTGCAGTGGCTTCTCTTGTTGCAGAGTACGGGCTCTAGGCACACAGGCTCAGTAGTTGTGGCTCGCGGGCCCTAGAGCACAGGCTCAGTTGTTGTGGCGCACGGGCTTAGTTGCTCCGCGACATATGGGATCTTCCTGCACCAGAGATCAAACCCATGTTCCCCGCATTGGCAGGCGGATTCTTTTTTTTTTTTTTAACATCTTTATTGGAGTATAATTGTTTTACAATGTTGTGTTAGTTTCTGCTGTATAACAAAATGAATCAGCTATACGTATGGCAGGCGGATTCTTAACGACTATGCCACCAGGGAAGTCCTGGACTGTTTACTTTTAAGGCAGTGCCGTCCACTCAAGAAATAAGAAGCTGGGACTTCCCTGGCGGTCCAGTGGTTAAGACTGTGCTTCCATTGCAGGGGGCACGGGTTTGATACCTGGTGGGGGAACTAAGATCACACATGCTGTGCAGCGCAGCCAAAAAACAATAAAAAATAAAAAGGAAGAAAGAAAGAAAGAAGAAGTGATTTCCTTGGAATGTGAGTTAACGAGGTTAAAAAGTAAAGTGTGGGGTGTAAGGGAAAGCGTCACCAGCTGACACCTGCCAGGCCTATGCCCCATTCCAAGGACCAACCCTATTCACAGATGAGGACACTGAGACACACAGGGGCCAAGTGGGGTGGGGTCCCTGGGCTCCAACACTGAGCCCGGGGGGTTTCCTGGGAAGATTTTGAGCTTTTCTCAAGTTCTCAGGGGCTCCTGACCAAGCCCCATAACCTCTCCTGACTTCTTGAACCTCTGCTGCTGCTTTGGGCTAGGGAAGAGGCTGTGCACTTTCTGAGCGCCGACTGCATGCCCCACTCAGGGCTGGGTGATGAGCACCGACAGCATGCATACCCCACTCAGATGCTCAGGAACTGACTGTGAGCTAATCTCCTCAATATGTAAAGAGCTCTAACAAATCAATAACAAAAGTAAGAGTTCAGTAAAGGGAGCTATTATTATCATCGTCATCAGAAGCAACATTATTATTGTTGAGTTGCTCTGACTTGGAAAGCCACCCAAATCCTCCATGGAAAGACCCTTCAAGGATGACAGTCCCAGAGTTCTGGGTTCAAGACCGTCTGCTGTGCAGCCCCAGACCAGCCAAGCTCCACTCTCTGGGCTTCAGTTTGGGAAGTGGAAACACTGAGCTCCACACAGTCCGTTCCTCAGGACTTGGTTACTTGGATCCTTGAAGGACAGTTGCTGGTTTCATAACTGCTTGCCAGACAAGAAGGAAAATACAACGGGCTGTGGGAAGAATCGGCCCTTGGCAGAGGCAACAGGAGGTGGCCTGAGGCTGCAACCCTGGCCCCATTTCCCCCTCGCTGTGCAGCCTTAGTCAAGGTACTTAAACTTTCTGTGCCTCTGTTTCCCCATGGGGACAGAAACAGTACCGACAGGCTTGGTTTGCTCTAGGACTGCATGAGTTCCACACATCTGCAGCTTCGGGTAATACCAACCCCCAGGGGCATGTGGCTGGGGGAGGTGACTGAGGCCTTGGGGCACAGACGAGACAGGACAGCCCCAGGGAGCCAGAGTGGACAGGAGCCACCAAAGTCTCCCGGAGAGTCATCTGCTACCGCCTGCATTGACTTCCGAGGGAAATGCGGGCTCCAGCTCTGGCCGAGACCCCGGAAACGACTTTCGCATGGACGTTTCCCACTTTCCTCCATGTTCAGGGCCTGATGGTTTCCCGCAGCTGCAGTAATACATCACTGCAAACTTAGTGGCTTAGAATGACCTTCTCTTACCTGATCAGTGGGCCTATCCGGGCTGAGATCTAGGAGTCTGCATGCCAGCACGGCCGGTTCCTTCCAAACCAGCTGGTTCTACCCCCGCCCTGCAGCTTTCAAGGCTGTGCCTCAGTTTCCTTGTCTGTGAAATGGGTGTGATAACAACAGAGCAAACTAATTAACACAGGGGACTGAGGTTGGCTAAATACGGCCCCACAGCCCTGGTCCTGGGACCTGTGGGTATGTCACCTGATGGGGCAGAAGGGACCTTGCAGGTGGGATTGAGTTAAGAGAGATGGGGACGACTCTGGATTCCTGGGGGCCCAGCGTCATCACAGCGTCCTTATAAGAGGGAGGCGGGAGGGTCAGACGCAGAGAGAGACGGGAGATGCTGCGCTGCTGGCTGTGAGGATGCAGGAGGGGCCGCGAGCCAGGGAGGCGGCGCCTCTGGAAGCTGGAAAAGGCGGGAACCGATGCTCCCCTGGAGGCTCCGGCAGGACCAGCCCTGCCCACACCTGGATTTAGCCCCATGAGACCCATGTTGGAGTCCTGTCCTGCCTCTATGTCTCCCTCTGTCTCTGTGTCTATCTCTGTGTCTATCTCTCTGTCTCTGCCTCTCTTCCATGTCTCTGCCACTGGGTCTCTCCCACCTCCAGCTCCACCTCACCTTCTCCGTCCATCCCACGCCCTCACACCCTTGTCGCAATGCTAAGTGATGGGCTGGGAGGACCACCCTCCCCCGCCCCGGCACTGATGGAGCCCACCCTGGTCCTCCGGGCTGGGCACTGCGTTCTGGCGAGGTACCCTCTGTGCCTCCGAGGCGTGTGTGGGGTGAGCCTACTGTGAGCAGCGGCCACTGAGCCTCCGTTCCCCTTCCTGTGACACTGGCCCCCTCTCTGCACAGGGCTACCCCTAGCCCCAGTCGCTCTCCTCCATGCTGTGCGGGCTCCCCTGCCTCCCAGATGTCCCTCTGCGTCTCCACTTTAGTGACTGATGGCGGACGGGCACGGGGTCTCAGCAAAGCCTCCGCAAGGCAGCACAGGGCCTCTGACCTGTGTGTCCCCTGTGTGTGGCCCCTCACCAAGGCCCTGCTGCCCCTTCCCTGCTCTGAAGCCTCCATGGCTCTCCACTACCCACAGAAGAAGCCCCCGCCTTCAAGGCCCTGAACTGACCTGACAAGCTCGCTGTTCTCTGGCCACCAGAGCCTGTGCTTCAGCCATGAAGCCAGATCACCTCATCTGTACCCACAACCCCGAGAAACGCCAGCACCGCGAGGGTGGGTGCCTTTGTCACATTGGGCTCCATCTCCAGCACTTACCGGAGGCTGGTAATGCCGTAGGCACTCAATACCTCAATACCTCAATACATGCAACAAAGGCAGCAGCAGTCACAAGGCTTTCTGGAGGCTGGGGTTGCAGATGGGGAAACTGAGGTTTGAGGCAGTGACGGGCAGGGCTGGACCCGGACCCCCTTCAGCTGGAGAGCTGGTCCCCAGCCCTGAGGGGCAGCGAGGGCTGTTGTGCTGCCAACTGCATACCTGGGAGATGCTGGGTAAACCGGGGCATGGCACGCATTAGGGACCTCTGGGGTCACATGTCTTGGCAGAGCCAGGAGCCCCCCAGAGCCCCCGTGCCCACTCCACTGCCCTGGCTCCTGGCTTCCCGTGCCATTACGATTATCATCAATGACCCCGATGCAGGAGAATCATCAGACTTTCCGAAGCACTGGCTCAGAACTGGGCTGGTGGGGCCTCTGACCACAGGCCACAGCCCAGTTCCCCATTTCCGGGCCGTTGGGCGGTGGGTGGACCACGGCCCGCAGAGCTCTCCAGGGAGAGGCTGACCTACAGCAGCCATGAGGCCCGGGGAGGGGAGCTGGGCCTGCCTGCTGCTGACTCTGACCGCCTTCCAGATGCTGCCCATGAGGCCCCCAGGTGAGGACCCCCGAGTAGCCCAACCAAGCCCGTCAGAGCCCCGTACAGGGGCCCCACCCAGGAAGCTCCAGGTAGCACCACGTAGTCAGTTACTCAGCCCCCTGCATGGCTGTTCCTCTCGGGTCTCAGCTGGGAGGCGGGCATGAGGCCCAGCTGGGGTCTCGGCCAGGCCCGGGCCCAGCTTTTAGCGCACCCGGCACCTCTCCTGGCAAACTCCACGGCCTTCTCTGGGCATCTCTGTGTCTGTCTATCCCGCCCAGCCTGACCCCTACCCCACACTGCCCCGTCCCTGACTCGCTGCCCACCCTGCCTGCAGGCTCCTGGGCGTCCCGAATCATCGGGGGCCACAAGGTGACCCCCCACTCCCGGCCCTACATGGCGTCCGTGAGTTTCCAGGGCCAGCACCACTGCGGGGGCTTCCTGCTGCAGACCCGCTGGGTTGTGTCGGCCGCCCACTGCTTCAGAGACAGGTGAGCCAGGATGAGGGGATGCCCTGGTGTGGGTGGGGTGAGGGCTCGTGCAGACAGGCCTCTCAGCTGGGGAGTTTATCAGGGATGGGGGGGCGGCAGGAGAAGTAGGGAACGAGCAGCAGCCGTGACCATAAGCTGATGTTATAACCGTTATGCTTGTCCTGAGCATATTGTTATAACGATTACTAACATTCATATTGAAATTATTGGAGGCAATACTATAATCGAGGTGGGAATTAGAATAAATATAATGAGTATTATATTTATTCTAAGTATGTTTTTATAAGTATTAAAATTAATATTGCAGGGACTTCCCTGGTGGCGCAGTGGTTAAGAATCCGCCTGCCAATGCAGGGGACACGGGTTCAAGCCCTGGTCTGGGAAGATCCCACAGGCCGCGGAGCAACTAAGCCCGGGCGCCACAACTACTGAGCCTGCGCTCTAGAACCCACGAGCCACAACTACTGAGCCCGCATGCCTAGAGCCCGTGCTTCGCAACAAGAGAAGCCACCGCAATGAGAAGCCCGCGGGCACCCCAACGAAGTGTAGCCCCTGCTTGCTGAAACTAGAGAAAGCCCGAGCGCAGCAACGAAGACCCAATGCAGCCAAAAATTAATTAATTAAATTTTCTAAAAAAAGTACTGCAGTGGGAATTCCCTGGTGGTCCAGTCGTTAGGACTTCATGGTCTCTCTGCAGGGGGAGCGAGTTCAATCCCTGGTCGGGGAACTAGGATTCTGCAGGTCACGCGGCGTGGCCAAAAAAAAATTAAATTAAATTCATATTGCTGCGATTGGAGTTAA
The DNA here is from genome assembly GCF_059928025.1 of Delphinapterus leucas. NCBI lineage: Eukaryota > Metazoa > Chordata > Mammalia > Artiodactyla > Monodontidae > Delphinapterus > Delphinapterus leucas. The sequence goes on from NW_028322234.1 coordinate 18,996,502, forward strand.
TACCATAATTGAGGTGGAACGGTAATAAACGTGACGCTTATTATCATGGGCTGGCGTGAGGATGACATGGATTTGCTTGGCAGGTGGGGAGAGACCCCACCCCGTGCCGGGTGGCCCTCACCCCAGCCTCGCTCACAACCACCCTCCCCACCCCGCAGAGACCCCCAAACGGGCCTGGTGGTGCTAGGGGCCCACGACCTGCGCACCGCAGAGGCCACGCAGCAGGTGTTCAGCATCTCGGCTGTCTTCATGCACCCCGACTACCATCCGGCCACCCACACCAGTGACATCTGTCTGCTGCGGGTGAGACGCTGCGTGGGGGACGAGGGCCAGACGCGGGTCCCAGGCACCCCCCCCACGATGGCCTGATTTGTTTAAAATCAGCTGTTGGGATCCTGTGAGCACCTGTGCTCAGAGCAGGGAAGGAGAGGCTCGTTAGAAATACCCTTTGGGCAGCTGAGGGGTTGAGACCGGAGGCTGGGGAAGACCAGAGCCCTGGTCTGAGGCAGTTGAGGCCTGACGGGCGGTGGCGCGTGGTGGCCTTCCGACAGCCTAATGACGGCTGCCACTGACTTCTCTCCATGAGGCCAAGAAGAAACCCAGAAAGGTAAACAGGCAGGAGCAGTGGTGGGTGGCTGCGGTGGGGGAGGCCTAACCTCAGTGCTCCCCCCGCAGCTGAACAGCTCTGCCATCCTGGGTCCTGCAGTGGGGCTGCTGGGGCTGCCACGGAGGCCACCCAGGGCCGGGGCACAGTGCAAGGTGGCCGGCTGGGGCTCCGTGTCCGACTTCGAGGAGCTGCCGCCTGTGTTGATGGAGGCCGAGGTCCGCGTGCTGGGCCTGGACATCTGCAACAGCTCCTGGAGGGGGCAGCTGAGCCCTGCCATGCTCTGCACCCGCAGTGGGGACCGCCGGCGACGTGGCTTCTGCTCGGTGAGACACTCAGTCTCTGTCCTGCCTGCTTACCGCGTGGGGAAACTGAGGCCCACAGAGAGGGTCAGAGCTGGGCAGAGCCTTGGGAACTAAGTCCCAGCTCACCTTTGACCAGATGGGCCTCGCCTAAGGCCCTGGAAGGGCACGGAGTTGCCCAGGGTCACAGGGATGCCATGTATGGCTGTGCAGGTTGCGCACTGCACAAACAGCTACAGATCTGTGTCTTTAAAAGCAGTGTCAAAAAAAAAAAAAAAAAAAGCAAGGTCCAGATCTCAAGGAAGAAGCTCCTGCTCCTAAGCCCTTGTATGGATTAATGGCAAATTTGGCCACGGTGCCAAGGAAGAAACTCAGCCCAGGTGTGGGGTGGGGGTGGGGGGCGGTGTCTTTTGTTCCAGCCATGAGAGTGCAGTGGTTCAGATTCTGGAGCCCAACTGCCTGGGTCCACGTCCAGACTGAGCCGCTTCCCAGATGTGTGGTCTTAGAAAAGTCACCTCACTTCCCGGGACCTCACTTTCTCCATCTGTAAAACTGTCACACAAATAGGACCTACTTCTCAGGGTCAGAGCTGATTCCAGGTGACAATTAGGGTGATAGGTGTGGGGAGGTGAGGGGAGAGGAGGAAGCAGGAGTTTTACGGTGAGTATTCCGGGAGGTCTCTCTGAGGAAAGTACTTTTGAGAGTTGGAGGGGCCTTGAGAAGATCTGAGGGGAGGCATGCCAGGCAGAGAGACCAGTCACAGAGCTGCTGTGTACAGCTGCGCAAGTTGTGCACTGCACAAGGTGCTGCCGACTTGTGTATTTATACAAGCAGTGTCCAGCAGGGGGCAGTAACGGGTCTCAAGAATATGCAAAAGCCTAGAGGTTGGAGCTTGGTTTGCTGCAGGAAGAGCAAGGTAGGCTGGCATGGCTGGAACCAAGCAAGTCGGGGGAGAGGAGGGCAGACAGGTGGGTGGGGGCTGGATCCTCTAGGCCTTAAAGGCTGAGGTGAGGAGCTTAGTCTTTGCTGTAAAAGCTCTAGGGAGCCATGGAAGGATTTTGAGGCAGGGAGGGTCCTTCTCAGATTCACCCGTATGAGCTCCTTTAAGGAAAGTGAGGCCCAGAGAGGGACCCCTGGCCTCACCTTTGCCTCCACCTCCAGGCAGACTCTGGGGGGCCCCTGGTTTGCAGAAATCAGGCCCATGGCGTCGTCTCCTTCTCCGGCCTCTGGTGCGGCAACCCCAAGACCCCCGACGTGTACACACTGGTGTCCGCCTTCGTGACCTGGATCTGGGATGTGGTTCGGCGGGGCCCGCACGGCCCCCAGCCCAGCCCCCCACCCAGGACCACTGGGGGCCCAGCAGGAGTTGCCTGAACCACAGCAGCGCACAAGATGAGGTTAGCTCCGGCCTGGAAAATTCCATGGCTGGGGCAGAGGGTCCATGGGCCCCCAAACCCCAGGAAGCCTGGTGTGTGTGGGATGGCAGGTGGGATAGGGGGGAATCAGTTCCAAACAAAAAGGGCAAAATAACACAATAAAGTGTTAACTGGCTCACCAGACACGATGGTCTGCCTCCAGGGTCCATGCACGTCTTTGAGCTTCTCCTTGGCCTCAGCGTGGCCGAGGGTCCAGTTCCAGCACTCCCTCCCGGAGGGACCTTGAGCCATAGGACCTGGGCCCCTCTCCACCCTCCCACACCCTCCCCACGCTGACCCCTCTGGAGTTTCCCACCCTGCCTCCCCGCCTTGGTCCCTACCTGGACTGCCACTCCTCTGCCCTCCAGCCAACCCCACACAAATGGGGAAACCGAGGCCGGGAGAGGGTAGGGGCTCTGGTCCTCAGGGTGGGGTCTCAGGTTGGCCTGGCTCACCCTCTGAAAAGAGCTTTGAGTGAATGGTGCCCGGCTGGCGGCAAGGCTGGGCGAGTCCCAGCTGGTACTTTTACTAATCGTGTTAGTGTCACTATGGTACCTCCAACCCTTCCAGGCCAGGCCTCCGTTTCTGGACCCTAAACCAGGTGGCCTCTTGGGGCTGCCCTAAGCCATCTTGACCCCCCTCTTTCCCTCCCCTGCCCCATAAAGGCCAAGACTCTCCCACCCACCCTCACCCCACCTGCCCCAGTTCTACCTCGGCTGCCGCCCACCGCCTGAAGGTGGGCACTGAGGCCCCGAGTCAGGCAGTGGCCGCCCCAAGGACATACACCTGTGTTTCTGCGCTGGATGCTTCCAGAACACACTATGCACCAGCATCACAGCACCCCAGGACCCAGGCTGGTAACCCCCTACCAAAGTGGGCGGCGCAGAGGCTCAGAGAGGTGGTGGGCAAACCGAGGCCTGGACATCCAAAGTGGCTTTTTCAGTGTTTATTTCTTTGGCAGGCGAGGCAGGACCCCAGGGTGGGGGAGGTTGCCTTGTCGGGGGCTCGGGCGAACCCACTGCTCAAGGGCACTTTTCCAGGTGTCACAGGTAAGGCACTTCCTGGAGGCTGGGAAGGACACGGACGAGCCCCACTGCCCTGTGCTCCTCGCTCCAAACTCGGGGAGCTGGGCTCCTGCCCCGCTGGGCCCCCACCCTGGTCTGAACCTCCAGTCTACACACAGGCACAGGGAGGTGACAAAGAGCAACAGCCCAGGAAGATGGAGGGAACCCGGCTGGCAGGCAGGGGGGGCTCAGCTGGGAACAGGGCTTAGAGGCGTGGCCAGGGCAGGATGCGGGGGACAGAGGGTCCCGGGTCTGGACCTCACTTGTGCACGGGGCAGCAGGCACTGGGGTGCCTCTCAGACACACGGCTCCAGGATGCCAGGTGTGCAGTGGGTCTTGGTGTCTATTCTCCATTCTGAGCCAGTGGGTGAGCAGGGACCCCACCGGGTCCCACCCTAAGTGGGCCGGGCACCACCGGACATGGTGCCCTGTTCTGGGCAGATACGGCCTCTCCATGCCCAAGTCCTGTGTCCAGAGGCCCAGATGGCACCCTGTCCCTGGGGACAAGCTGGGCTTTTCTCAGGGGCCTTCACAGAACACACTGGGAGCTGCAGGGAGAGGGAAGGTAAGCCCCTTGGTTACCCTGGGGCTGGTGGGGGACAGTGGTTGCTTCCTTGGCCTGTCTGGGGTCTGGGCATGTTCTGAGGCTCATCTCTACACACCCAGGCCGTGGACCCCCTCTCACCCCCTGGTCCCTGTTCTATCAATAGAGGCCAGGGTGCCTCTTCATTAATTGCTGGCAGGAAGTCCCCAGCCCTCTCGGTGGCAGCGACAATGAATAGAGTTATCCCCGAGGAAGGAGAAGCGTGGGGTCCTCCTGGGCAGTAGGGTACCTAGGTCTGGGGTGGCACCCCACCCACCAGCCCTGCTCCCAGGCCTCCTTCCCCCAGTCCTTCCAAGGTATCGTCGGGGGGCAACAGGGCTCCCAAAATGGTCCCGGTCCAGACTCTGAGGAGTGTCCGTGGGACATAAATTAGACTCTGCTGTGGCAATAAATAAAACGGGGCTGCCTTGAACGCCAGGCCCAGGCCGGTCCTCAGGCTCACACAAAGTTCTCCTCGTCCTCCTCCGACTCAGCATCTAGCGGCTCGGGGGTGCCTGCAGAGTGGGAGGGACCAAAAGAGAAATGCGGGCGCGGAGAGGGGCTGGGGGCTAGACCCCGCCGCTGCTCCCTGCCCCTCGCCGCACCTGCACAACTGCCCGGGTGGCGCACGCCGATGGAGCGGCCCAGGAAGCAGGTGGCCTGGCGGAGGTGGCACGAGGACATGTAGGTGACGTTGTTGTTGCCACAGAGCTCCTGGCCGGGGCTGGAGGGCGCGGGGCAGGGTGCCGCGCGGCACACCACGCAGTGCGCGCTGCCGGTCTGGTCCACCACGCATGACTGCGGCCGCAGGCACACAACGTGCGCGCACGATTCTGCCGGTGGGGCGTCGGGGAGGGTCAGGGGCGCTCCTCCTAACCTGGGCCACAGGCCCCGCCCCCGCCGCGAGCCCGCCCTCAGGGTCCGACCCTCAGACGCGGCCCCCTTGTTGCACCAGAAGCCACACCCCTTCCACGAACCGCGCCCACACTCCAGAACCACTCTCAATCCCTCCCCCCCCTTTGATTGCACCAGTAAGCTTCTCTGACACACACTCGTATCTCTCACCCCATATGAGCCCCAGAATCCCCTTTCCAAACCTGCACCCAACTCTTTCTCATTCATGACCCCACAAAAGACCTAATCCAGTGACACTCTCGCGGGACAGTAGACTCCCTCCGCTAGGCCCCGCCCACGAGCTCCCATCTAAGCCCCGCCTAGCACAAGGCCTGGGAGCAGGGCTGGTGGGTGGGGTGCCACCCCGCCTAGCCCGCCCAAATCCGTAAGACATAATAGGACACCCTGGATTTCAGACCACGCCCCTTCCTGCCAAGACCACGCCCCCACGCGTTGCGGCAGCGGCCTTACAGGATGCTCAGACCCGGTGGCCCCGCCCCTCCCCCAGGCCCCGCCCCTACGTACTGCGGCAGCGGCCCCGGTACATGACGCGCAGGTCTGGGTGGCCGCGGCAGCGCGCGGCGCGCAATTCGCACTCGTCGCGGTAGGTGGCGCCGTCCGAGCCGCAGACCTGAAGGCGCGCTGGGAGCCCCGAGCAGTCGGGCGCGCACTCGCAGCGCGGACGGCCCCCCAGCATGCGGCAGGCCTTGCCTGGGCCGCACGCCACGCCCTCGCACGAATCTGTGGACAGAGGACACACACGTGTGGGCTGGGGCGCGTGGCCGAGGCCGGAGGTCCTCAGAGCCCCCCGCGCCCTCGCCCCCTCCCTGTTCCGAGGGATAGAGGCCGGGCCGGATTCGGGGCCCACAGGGGAGGAGACTGATTTGGGGGTCTGGGGGCGGGACCGTTAGGGACGAGATTCAGCCACGGCCCGGGTGGACACGGACTCGACGCTGCTCCTGGGGCGGGCTTCTGTCGGGGGGCGGGGCTCAGTGTGGGCGGGAGGGAGGGGTCTCTGCCCGGAATCTGGGGGTCCGGGAGGAACGGGCTTCCGCCCCCGGTCCAGCTCTCGCTCCGCAGCTGGGCCACCCGCTCGGGCTGACGTCTGTTCCCTGATTTACGCGCGTTTCTGGGAAGGCCGGCGGGGGATCGGCTGCGTCAGCCCGCGGGGGGAGCGGGGGGCTCCACCCCGTCCAGGCGCGGGTATGGGGAGGACGGGCAGCGTCTGTTCCCCGTGCCTGCCAGGACCTCCGCGGAGGAGGTGTCAGGGAGGGCGCGGCGTCGGCCTGGTCTGAGGCTCATTTCCTGAGGAGGGGGCCTCCCACAGCCCGAGCCCTCCGAACCAGGGGTTACCGCCCCCCGCAGCCCCATTTCTCAGGTAGGGAAACAAGTCTCTCTCTGAGATCCCCGCCCCCACTCAGGCCCGGCTAACGGCTGCTTCTGGCCTCCCAGGCCCAGGGCAGCCTCCCATCTACCCACACAAGGTGGTGCCGTTTTGTCGTCATTTTACAAAAGGGGGAAACAGTCACAGCTGTGAGTTGTTGACAGCCAGGGCACTTCGGCGTGAGAACTCCAGGCCGGACCCGATGGACCCCCCAGCTCTGTGGCTTGTGGGTCTGGAGGGCCGTCTCTGAGCTCGAGTTGAGGTTTCAGCTTCAGTTTCCCTGTGTGTAAAGTGGGGCTGATGGGGAAACCCACCTTACAGGGTGAGCAGAAAATGATGGATGCTCCTAAGAGACTAGCTGGCGTGCCCCAAGTCCCTGTGCCAGGGCATGTGGGCTGCACCTGGGCGCCTCCCATGCTGCCCGCCCACACGCACATCTGGAAACGCTCTCCCGGGTGGCTTCACGCAAGCAAGAACAGAAGTGGCAGGGCTGAGTTCCTGTCCCCAAGGCCAGACAAGGTTGGGGGGCGGGGGGGAGGGGGTCCTGGACCGTCTCATAACCAGGCCAGGCACTTTTTGAAGTCTGTCCTCCTCCCAGAAGCCAGAGGGGCTTCTGGAGGGAGCCAGGGCACATGGCAGTTGAGTCTGGGACCACCCAGCCAGGCTGATCTGGGATTAATCACATCCCAGCGGCCAGTCAGGCTCCTCAGTTTGGCCTGCAGGTCTGCAGCCCTCAGCTCCAGCCTCCTCCTTGTGCCCCTGTCCTGACTCCACCCACCAGGGTCTGATCCCAGGCCATGGTCTCTGCTGATGCTCTCCCCCATGCTTTCTCCAGCTGGCGAACTCCTAACCATCTGCCAGCACCCTGGCTCGAGAGCCCACCTCCTTCAAGTCATGCCCCCCTGCGCCCTCTGGGTCCTTGCAGGTTCAGCCTTGCACAGGGGGCTGGGAAAGTCCCCAACCCCTTCTCCAGGGCAGAGACGATGTCTTGACTTAGTCATTCACTCATTCTGCCTTCAGAGAGCCCCTAGTCTGATGGGGGAGGCAGCATTTTGCAGAGCATGGTGCAGAGGCACACGCTTGTTTAACATGCAGCTGTTTAACCACAGCTAAGCCCAACCCCAGACCCTGGAATCTGCGGGGTCAAGGGCAGATAAGTGGGAACACTGAGTGTGGGGTCACGAACCCTAATGGCCAGTCGGGGAAAATCCACCTTCCTAGGAGCTAGGTGTGAGCACATCCACTAGGTGCAGGGCAAGTGGGAAAGGCCACCCTGGCAGAGGGCTCCTCGTGAGCAAGGGCCTAGAGGCTGGAATCCAAACTGGGGACTCCTTGGAGCTTCCTGAACCCTCACCTGCAGGTGGCTAAGCTGGGAGCCTGAAGGCCCGCAACCCCTCTCTGAGCCCGGGATCCCCGTGCCGGCAGCCTCAAGCTTCTGCCTGCCCCCAAGACGGGGGGCTCACTCTCGGCTGTCCCGCCTCTGACCCTGTGACCCTGGCCTGCGGCCGACACCCAGGGTCTCACCTTTGCAGGGGAGGCAGTGGACGAGGCCCAGGAAGCCCAGGAGGCTGATCTTGTTCCCCGGGTGCGTGAAGTTGGACCAGGCGGTGTCGATGTTACCAGACGCACAGCACTCAGCCTGGCTCACGTCCGTCCTCAGCACCAGGCTGCAGGTGGCCTCTCGGCCCTGCTGGAGCCAGCAGACACCACCTGCGGACAAGCGGGCCAGTTCCCACGTGGCCAGAGGCGCCCTCCGGTGCCCCTCCCCACACCCCGGCCTTGGCCTTCCAGCCAGCTGCCGGCCCATGGCGATGCATACAGTTGGTGCTCAGTAATTATGGTGGGGATAATCTGCCCCTGACCTGGGAAGGAGGGGCAGAGAACCGCACAGGTGTCCCCACCCTGGCTGCAGATTCTTTGGGGACCCTTCCTCTCTGGGATCCAGCCCCAAAACTGCTCCAGCACCCACCCCACCCCCTCCTGGGAACCTCTCCCCCCTGGGTCCAGGCCCCCAGCCCGGGCCTGGCATCCTGCCCGAGCAGGCAAACGCCCGGAGCTGGACGTGTCAGGGTCAGCGGGCCCTGGAGCCGCCTCTCCCGCCTCTGCCCTCTGTCTAGACAGCGCCCGAGGGCACGCGGAGCCCCCTCGCCCAGCAGCCCCCCCTCGCCTGGCCCGCCTCTTACTCACTCCAACTCGGGAACATTCCCCTCGCATGAGCTCACTGTCTCCCCGGGGATGCGGCCTTCGGGGAGGGGGCTTGGCTCTCCCCTCACTGCGGGGCTGGGGTGGGGCTGCAGGGTGGGGTGGGGGGCAGATGGCCCTCGGTTTCTGCACCGTTAAGTGGGGGCGGGGGTGGCCACGGCCCCCATTCCGTGGAGCTCCCAGGCTCTGTGCTGAGCGCCTCCCAGGGACCAGCTCTGGGAAGCCCAGCACATTGGCACCCCGTATAAAAGGGGAAACTGAGGCCAGGAGTGGGGATGTGACTTCCCCGGCACCTCCGCAAGTGGCAGGTGTGAGATTCCAATGACCTGTCTGCCTGAACCAGACCCAGGGAAAATCTGAGACCCCAGCTGGAGGTCCTGAGTCCAGCCACCCAGCCCTGCCTTTCTGGAGCATTGGGACCCGGATGGTCGAGGTTCAAATCCCCGCTTTGCCACTTAAAAGCTGTGTGACCCTGTGCCTCAGTTTCCCCACCTGGAAACCGGGCAGAAGAGTGCCCACACTACTGGGCTGTTGCATGGATTCCAGGACGGAAGAGGCAGACACTAGGCGCCCAATAATTGTCAGCAGCTCTTGTGACTAGATTCTTGATAAATAAATTGTGAAGGAGTCACATCTGCTCTCCTGACCTCCTGGTGACCCTCCTTTGGGCCTTTTGGGGCTGGGGGGAGGGGAGCCTCAAGCCCTCCCAGATTCAACCTGCAGCGGCCACGGGTCACCACGGGTCACCGCTGTCTGCCACCGCCGCCGCGCCCCCCGACCTCGCCCCCAGGCCCGCATTCCGGGCAGGCCCACGTGGGTGGCCCGCCCCGCCCGCCCCTTCCGGCCGCCCCACTCACCGGGCGCGGGGTCGCCAGAGCCCACGGAGCCAACGAAGCCCACGGCCCACGCCAGGGCCCCCCAGGGCAGCGGCCACAGTGGCCCCGGCGCCCCGGGACGCATGGCGGACGCAGACACGGCGGCGGCCCCCGCGTCGGACGCGCGGGCGGCGGGCGGGCGGGCGGGCTGCAGGGAGGGCGGCGGCGGCACCACTTCCAGCGCGCGGCCGGCGCGCCCTATAAAGGTCCCGCGGGCTGCGGGCGGGGCGGGGCGGGGCGGGCCGGCCGGGGCGGGGCGCGGGACAGTGTCGCGCGCGATGTGGGCGGCAGCTGGTCGGGGGCGGGGGCACGACCCGGGAGCCGGGCTGGTGGCTGTGAGTTCGAGGTGTCGCCGTGCGTTTGGGGGACTGGCCGGTGAACCAAGGGGAGCGCGTCTGTGGATCCGTGCGCGTCGTGTTCTGCATGTGGTCGCTGGGGTGGCCCCAGTGTGCTCTGGACTCCTGGCCTGTCCTCCCCGTCCCTACACGCCCCAGGGACCTCAGCCCCAGCCAGTTCCCTAATCACACACCCCCGGCCATCCGCCTGGCCACTTGGCCGCTGGAGCCGGTGGGCACGGCTGGGTGTGAGCGCGTGGAGGGATGGGGAGGTTGGTGGGGTGGGAAACAGAGGCAGAGAGGTGTGGCAGAGAGAGACCCCAGAGACACGATGGTCCTGACTACATCGCTGACAGCAATAATCATACCACAAGAGTTACATTGTGGTAAAGTGCCCACTGTGCCTGGCCTTTGCCCCTCACAGCTGAGGTTGCACCAAACACCCCAGGCCTTTGCAAACCGTGCCCCCAGGCCACATCAACAACCTGCTGACTTCTCTCCTCCAAGGATCAGTGCTCCCTGTCCTGGGACACCCTGGAATCCTGGGTTTTCCACAATTTATGATGGCCACATCAGCGTGGGCCTGGGAAGCACTGAGTCCGCTGGGGCCTCAGTGCAGCAGGATGCTTTTCCTTTTTTTTTTTTTTTTTGCGGTACGCCGGCCTCTCACTGTTGTGGCCTCTCCCGTTGCGGAGCACAGGCTCCAGACGCGCAGGCTCAGCGGCCATGGCTCATGGGCCCAGCCACCAGGGAAGCCCCTGCTTTTCCTATTTTGGAGCTGATCTCTTCAATCTTGGGGGCCTCCCAAATTGTTAGGGCACCCCAACAGGCTCATGGGTCCTGTGCAGCCCCTCTGTGTTTGTGCTTCTGGGAAATAATTAGTGACAATCTGCTGGTAGCAGGGACCTTTGGGGGGTGCTGGAGCCTCAGGTTGACCAAGGCAGACCCAGTCCCGTCCTCGCTGAGCTCATGGTTTGTCAGAGTCATAGACAAGAAAATACATAGAAAAACAAACTAATGTATAACTTTTAAGAGTGGAAAATGCTTTTAGGAAAAAACAAAAATGATTGAGGGCAATTGGTCATCTCCCAGGGGCACCTATGCCTCGTCGCCCCCCATCCCTGCATCTGCCCCCACCCCGGGTGTAGAAACAGGATCCCTGAAGGCACAGCCCTTCCTCTGCATGCACGAGATCTGCTGCTGGCCGACACCGTGCCCAGACCACTTACTCCACCTTAGCTGCCCAGCCTGACCCGTGTCCCCAGGGCAGTGCCAAGGGCCGCATTACTTCCTAGCAGCACTGAGGGAGGGCACCCAGCTGTCTCTACCTGGCCTTGGCCTCTGACAGTCCAAGGAGATTCTCCCCTGTTGGGAAATGGGGCAGGAATGAGACCCTGTGTTCTCAGCAAGGGTGTGCGGGGGCTGGACAGGGTGACCTTGGCCGAGACCTGACCTTACCATGGCTCAGCCACCCCGTCCTGAGCTGTGCAAATAAAAGGGCCATTGTCGGCCTGGCATGGGTTTGAAACTGAGGCCAGTGGCCAGTGGCCTTCTGCTCCCCAGCCTGGCGTGTCTCCCCAGCCCAGAGGCTCTACACTGGGTGACCTCAAAAAAGTCATGGCCCTCTTTGGGGAACCCTCTTCTGAGTATCTCCCATTTGTGCCCTCCTCACCACCCCGACCCAGCCTGCAGCCTGCTTCCTACCCCAGGCGCCTGCCATAACGTTCCTCCCTAGCCCATACCCATCATGATTCCCCAAGGTCCCTGCTCACCACCCCAGGGAAACCGACAGTGACAGTCCAACATAAACAGAGCTGTGATGGAGGACGCTGTACCTGACCCAGCCTGGGGAGATCAAGGCAGACTTCTCAGAAGAGGAGGACATTTACATTGTTAGATTGAACAGTGGGGGAGGGAAGGAGGGATGGGAAAAGAAGTCATGGGATGTGTGTGCTACAAGTAAGAGAAAGCCCGAATACAGCCCCCTGAGACATGTGGGTCCCTGGACCCTGTGAATATGTCACCTCCCACGGCAAAAGGACTTTGCAGATAGGATTAAGTTGAGGCCCTTGGGATGGGAGATGATCCTGGGCTATCCAGGTGGGCCCAGTGTCATCACAGGATCCTTGAAAGTGGAGAGCTTCCCCACTGTGGTTGGAGAGATGCAACATGAGAAGGACTTGATCTGCTGTTTTTGGCTTTAAAGAGGGAGGAGGGGGCCTCCGGCCAAGGAATGTGGGCAGCCTCTAGAAGCTGGAAAAGGCAAGGAACAGATTCTCCCCTGGAGTCTCCAGAAAGGAATGCAGCTCTGTCAGTACCTTGATTTTAGCTCAGAGAAACCCATGTTGGACTTCTGACCTCCAGAACTAGAAGAGAAAAATTTGTGTTGTTTTAAGGCCCCAAGTTTGTGTCGATTTGTGACAGCAGCTAATACAAAGGGGTTCAGTGTCGCAGTGATATGGTCCCTGCCTGGCTGGAGACAAACGAGGGAGTGAGCACTGGTGGAAAACGGTCGCAGGACAGAGACCCTAGGAGCAGGAAGGTTTCCAAGGAGGTGACTGAGGCCTGGAGGGAGAAGGAGGCATCTGGTGGAAGCCCAGTCCAGTTTGTGCCACCCTGGCCAAGCCACATGTGACATCTCCATGCCTCCATTCTCTCATCTGTAAAATGGGCACAGATCCTAGTACTGCAGATTTCAGCCAGGACACCAGGGACAATGCCTGGTGCATGGTAGGGGCATGACATGGTGCAGAGATACTTATTAATTAAGAATGGGTAAGTATTTTGCCGTTCCCCACAATGCTGTAAGGCAGGCATCCATTTTACAGAAGGGGGAAACTGAGGCTGGAGGAAGGAAAGTGACTTTCGGGTGGATGCGTTACAAAGCCCCACAAGGTCGGGAATGGAGTCAATACCAGGTAAGCAAGGTTCCAGGACCCATGTGCTGAGCCCCGAGCAATCAGGGTGAGCCCCCAGGTTGTGGCTGGCATCCCTGCTCCGGTTCCAGCACCAGATTTTCCTTTGGGGGATCATCTGCAATCCCAGCTCAAATGTCCCCAAGAGTGGGCACCAACCAAGGCCCAACCACTTAGAATCATCGGACATTCAGCAAACCAGGAAGAGTCAGCTCTGAGACTTTTGCTGGGAAAGGGACACCCACTTCTTGCCTGAGCTAGAGGGGTGTGAGCCTGGAGCTGCAGGTGGCTCCTGCCAATGGCCAGGGAGAGGCCGGCGCAGTGGGACACTGAGCCAAGAGAGGCAGCAGCAATGCCCTGTGCTGTTCTTGGAGGTCCTGGATCCAGCTGTGCCTGAACTGCCTCCCCAGTTAGATAAAGCTGGTTTAAGAGGCGTTTCTATCACTTGCTGTGGACAAAACCAGCTTACAATAAGCCCGTTTACATTTCATTCAAGCGGAGCCTTTAGAATCCAGAGCAGCGGGTTCTGCAGGGGCTGTAGGAATCACACACACCCTGATGTGCCACTGCGTCCAGGATGCAGGTCATGCGTGGCCTGGTCCGGAACGCTCAGGGTCACCCGATCCCATATTACTCAAGCCAGAAGAATGCTTGTGATAGACTCCACATGAACTTAGCATCTGCAGCCCTTGGACTAGACGTGAAACGCTCCAGGCTGTGGGAAGCAAGGCCTTGCTTGTTCCCTAATGGGGCATATGATGATAACCAAGGCAGCACTGAAGACTCGGCCATGGTAGATAGCATGGGAGATCTCTGAACAGAGCTGGGCATTATAACGCCCCCATCGTGCGTACGGTCCCTGCTCCAAACGCCACCCATGGCTCCCCATAGCCCCTGGATGGAGTCCAGGCTTGCCGGCCTGGGTTTGAAGCCCTTGCTTCTGAGCCTGCTCAATTCATGCCCCTTCCCGCAGCTACTTTACCACGTTATCCCCGAATGTCCCCACCCCATCCCCTTCCCTACAGCGGACAACCGGATTTTACGCAGGAATCTGGCGGCCACGTTTGCGGCAGAAGGTAGGGCCCGCCCTCAGCCCAGAGGTGAATTCTGATTGGTTGAACAGAGTTGACGGGCTGTCAGGCACAATCATGTAATACAGCACTGGCCAATGGCCTGTTGGGGGTGGGGTTTCAAGGAAACTCACAAATGCCCAGGCGGACTGTGTCTGGAGGTGACCCAGTATAGCTTGACGTATGAGTTTCCTGTTTGCTGCTTTAACAAAGTGCCGTAAATTTAGCTGCTGAAAATAGCACACATTTATTACTTCTGGAGATCAGGAGTCCGACAGGAGCTGAAATCAGACGTATTTGGGGGCCTTTATTCTGCGCATCACGGCGCTCAGTATTGTTGAGTGCGTGGCTAGTTTCGCAGACATTTGTTGCTGCATCCTGGCTGTGTTCTTGCTCCTGGCACACAGTCGATCCTCCACCAGCATCTTGATTGAGGGATTGCATGGTGGTCTCTGTCCCTGCCAGGCTGAGAGGTGGAGGGACCCCACCCCCTTTTCCGGGGGTGGGGGTGGGGGTGGGGCAGCCTTGGTAAAGCCCTGAAAGCTGATTACCCAATTTGGTAAACGTGCTACTGTTTCAGGTAAGAGAGAGGCCTGCTTTTGGAAGTACGCCTGGTCGTGTTTGGGATAAAGGGGCGTGGGGGCAGTAACGTTGCCTGAAATTCCACACAGACACAGAGAGAGAGCAAAAAATGTCAACCACTGGGGCGTCTGGGTCAAGGACGCCCGGGTCAATAATACCCTTTGTATTATTCTTGAAACTTTTCTGCAAGTTAGAAATTGTTTAAAGTAACAACTTTTGAGCAGCACTCAAGGGACATTCATCAGGAGAGAGAGAATGGAGGCATCCATCTTCCCCACTGGCTTCCCCGTCCCTGTTCTGACGGCTTATTCCTGAAAGATTCTTTGAGCAGGTAGAAATGAAGGAAGTTTGATCTAACATGATGGTGACTACGCTCCTGGGGAATAGCTTGGGGAATATCGGAGGTTCTGGGGCTGCAGGGTCCTGGGTCCTGGTCTGGGTATGGGTGACTCAGGGGTCCACGTCAGGCCATTTGAACAGAACTCTGAGGAATTACTGTGTGTATTTATATCTCCAAACCAACAAATAAAAAACAAAGTTAAAAAACAAACCCATTCCACAAACTAAAACATATGAATTAAAAAGTGGGGCTTCCCTGGTGTTGCAGTGGTTGAGAGTCCGCCTGCCGATGCAGGGGACACGGGTTCATGCCCTGGTCCGGGAGGATCCCACATGCCGTGGAGCGGCTGGGCCCGTGAGCCATGGCCGCTGAGCCTGCGCGTCCGGAGCCTGTGCTCTGCAACGGGAGAGGCCACAGCAGTGAGAGGCCCGCGTACCGCAAAAAAAAAAAAAAAGTGAAAAAAAGGAAAAAGCACAACTCAAAAAGTATCAACAGAAATCAAAAACAAACAAACAAAAAAGCAAATGGGGCTTCCCTGGTGGTGCAGTGGTTAAGAATCTGCCTGCCAGTGCAGGGAACACAGGTTCGCGCCCTGGTCCGGGAAGATCCCACATGCCGCGGACCAACTAAGCCCGTGCGCTTGCACTCTAGAGCCTGCGAGCCACAACTACTGAAGCCCGCGCACCTAGAGCCTGTGCTCCGCAACAAGAGAAGCCACCGCAATGAGTAGGCCTGCGCACCACAA
The DNA here is from genome assembly GCF_059928025.1 of Delphinapterus leucas. Taxonomy (NCBI): domain Eukaryota; kingdom Metazoa; phylum Chordata; class Mammalia; order Artiodactyla; family Monodontidae; genus Delphinapterus; species Delphinapterus leucas. The sequence goes on from NW_028322234.1 coordinate 19,011,812, forward strand.
CAGAGGAGCCTCCGCTCGCCGCAACTAGAGAAAGCCCGCGTGCAGCAACGAAGACCGAATGCAGCCAAAAATAAATTAATTAATTTTTAAAAAGCAAATGAAAAATAGAAATAAAAAACACAAACCAACAAATATAAATAAAAAGAAAAAAAGACATAAGAAAATATTTAAATAAAAGAATAAAAAGCAAACCCCAAAATGCATGAGCAGATAGCAGTGTACTCATACCTGTTGAAATAATGCTCGGTGGAGCAGTGGCCTGCCTGCAAGGTGGGTAACAGCAGTGCTTTCTCCAGCTCCAAAGCCTCCAAAGGTCCCTCCCAGAGGCTTGATTTGAACCCAAGTCAGTGACTTGGGTGGGGGGGGGTGACACGGTTCTGTCCTGAGGGGTTACCTCATAATCCACTTTCAAAGACTTTTCAAGAAAATGCTGAGAACCCATCAGGAGGCACCTGTGTCTCGCTGCACCCTGCAATCAGAGAGCCCTGGGGTGGCCAGGGCACCCCTCACAAGTCTGTCCCATCAGTGGCAGCAGCAAGGTGGCCACCAGTCACAAATGGATGCCTGAGGCCCAAGAACCTCAGGAACACTGGATCACATGCAGACAGTGGCCCGATTTCTTGAATTCAAATGCCCCAGTCCCAGGGTGACCAACAGGGCAAGTAGCCCAGACCCAGAGGTCCAATGGTGGAGTCTGCTATATGACCATGTTTGAGCCTCAGTCTCCTCATCTGTAAAATGGGAGTCTTCATTTTTCCCACATCATGGTGCTTGTGTGAGGATTAAACTTCAGGCCTGGCACATCCTGAGCTCTTAGTTTTATAATATACAAAACCCCATATTCTTGTTCCCACTGTATCCCCAGCACCCTGTGCAGGCCTGGCGCTGAGGTGCTTTTGAGCACCTACTATATGCAGGGTATTGGCTTCACATATTGGGAGACACCACTGATAACTCCTGGATCCAGAAGTGGCCGTGGCAGGGGGAGAGGGAAGAAGGCACTGGGCAGCCGGGTGCAGCAGGAGATGTGGGCTCCCCCAGGATAGGGTAGGGGCAGCCTCATGAGAAGCAGGTAAAGAGAAGGGAAGGTAGGAATGGCACTCCCAGCAGAGGGCATGACCAGGCAAATGCCCTGAGGTGGGATACAGATTGGCCTACCCATGGGCGCCAATGAGACTGGGCTGGGGAGGGGTGGGAGAGGGGCAGATAAACTCAGGGCAGGCAGCAGGGCCCAGTGAGGAGGTGTTTTGGGTACCACAGGTGCCCCAAGCCTAATCCAATCTCACAACCCTGAGAGGCAGTTTCTGCCGCCTGCCCAGAGAGGTTAAGCGAGTTGCCCAGGACTACAGAGCCATTGTGACTTGGTGGGATTTGAACGCATGCCCGCTAACTCCAAGGCCTCTTGCGCAGTACCTCATAAACTTCTGCAGGATGGGGAATTCCCTGGCAGTCTAGTGGTTAGGACTACGTGCTCTCACTGCCGAGGGCCCAGGGTTCAATCCCTGGTTGGGGAGTTAAGACTCCACAAGCTGCGCGGCAAAACAAACAAACAAACAAACAAACAAGAAAACCCACACTAAAAAAACAAAAACAAACTTCTGCAGGATGAATGAATGAATGAATGAATATATGTCTTTGGTGCGAAACAAGCCCAGGGCTAGGCATTAACGGCCTGAGGCAAAAGGCCCATCCTGGGGGGCGGGGCAGGGGTGGGTGGGTGTTGCCTGGTTTCCCAGCAACAGGGTTGGGGCGCTCTCTGGTGGTCAGAGCAGGAATGGCTTGGAATCACTGAGCCTTGAGGGGTACAAAATGGTGGCTGGCAGACAAGTCTCTGTTCCTAGTCTCTTGACATTCAAAATCGTTTATACACAGGCTCCAATTTGTAATTCCTTGACACTCGTGCTCCAGTGCTCCCTTCAGCAGGAAGCGCAACTCCAACCAACTCCTATTCGTTCTTCAAAGCCCTGGCTCCAATGTCCTCTCCCCTGGGAAGTCCTGTCTGTCTCCCCAGGCTGAACCAAGTCTACCCTAGGGACTCATCCTCCGGCTCAACCTCACGGGGCTGGAGGGTATCTTCAACCAGCTCTGTCTCCTCCAGACATGGAGTACTTCAGAAAACCACTTTTATTGCCTGTTGAGTCTGTGATTGCCCCTGCTGTGTCCTTGCACCCAGCAAAGGGTCTGGCATACTACGGGAGCTCAATGAAAGTTTGTCGAGTGGATAAAGAAATAAGTGCATGATTGGCCTGGAACTAACCTCAGAAATGACCCTGGCCTGCTGATTAATTTTTTGGGGGGTTTAGGTTTTCTGCGCTCTTCTCACCTGAAGGCATCATGGAAACAAGGCCATACCTGGCAGGCCTCAGACTCTCTTATCCCATGTGCCACACTGAGACATGGGAGGGCAGCCCTCCTTGATTCAGGAATGGGTCTCCTGTCTGTATGCATTCAACGAATGTTTATGGATTGCCTGTGTGCCAGGCACTGTTCTGAGTCCAGCTGGGAACAAGATACAAAACTCCCTTCTGTTGTGGAGCTGACCCTACAGTTTATCAGGCGGAAATGAGTGCTATTGCGGAGGGCGCCTCAATAGATGGACATTTGAGCAAAGACTTGAAACGTGTGGGTTAGGAAGCCACGCAGGTGTCCTGGAAACGGTGCACCGGGTAGGGGCACAGCCAGTGCAAAGGCCCGGAGGTGAAAGCGCTCAAGAGCGTCCCAGGAACAGAGAGGACAGAAAGGTGAGAGAAAGGTGGGACTTGGCAATAAGAGCAATAACGAGGGAAGCGGGGACCTTTGTAGATTTGTAGAAGAGGAAGGGCTCGGACCCGCCCAAGACCCGCCTTCGGCCTTTCCCGCAGCCTTCGGCCCCGCCCCCAACCCCACCCCGGGCCCTGATCCAGGTTTGTCAAGGGTACTCGGCCTCGCCCCCTCAGGACCCGCCCCCCTGCCATCCCCACAGCCTGGCCCCGCCCCGGCGCTGCGCCCGCTCCTAGTTTGCCCCTCGGCAGCCACCGTCGCCCGGGCCACCGCCCGCCGCGTGCGCCGCCTGCTCCGCTTCCGCCGCCCTTCCCTGTCTCACGCCGTGCGTGCCCTGCGTGCCTTGCGGGAGCGTGCGCGGGAGCGTCGGCCGGCGAGGGAGCAGCAAACGGCCGGCGGCGGGCGGCGAGTGCCGCGCGGGGGGCGGGCGGCGCGGAGGAGGCGGCGGTGGCCATGGCCGAGGCGTCACCGCAGCCCGGACGGTACTTCTGTCACTGCTGCTCGGTCGAGATCGTGCCGCGCCTGCCGGTGAGGCCCAGGCCAGGCGGGCGGGGGCCTTTGCCTCAGCCTGAGGCGAGCTGGCTCGGACGGGGAAACTGAGGTCCCCGCGGAGGGCCCGGAAGCGGGCGGCCCTGGTGGCGCAGCTGGGCCGGCGGCCGGGAGGGAACGGGGCCGGCCCCGAGCGCGGTCGGCGCCGCGGCCGCCTCGTGGGAGGGAGTCGCCGCTCTCCCGGGCCCGACGGCGGCCCAATCCTGCGTTCTTCTGCCTCCCGGGGGTGGGGGCCTGCACCCAGGTGGGCCCTGCGCCCTCGCCCGGGTGGAGGCCGCGGGAGGGCTGCTCGCGAAAGGCTCGGTTTCCAGACCTCTCAGCCCGGAAGTTCCGAGTCGGTAGGTCCAGGATGGGATCAGTGCCCCAGCTCCCGGCCGACCCTCCCCCGCTGCACGGGTGGAAGACTGAAGGCACGGCGGCCCCGCTCCCGGCATTTGCCGCTCGGCTAGCTCTCGGGGAGCAAGAAGCGGGCGGTGCGGTTGACCAGGGGAAGGAGCTGCAGGTGGCAACGATTGATAGAGTACCAGCTCTCCTTGGTCACCTGGTTGATTTAGAGCCAGACTCTTAGTCCTGCCTTTGCAGCTGTGGGCTTCCCTGGGGGAGGCAGGAGAAGGAGTTGGTGGACATTATCCCAGCTTCAGAGGATACTGAGCTAGAGTCAGGGTTTGGAGGGGAGAGGAGTGCCTGGGCCCAGGAGGAGAGAAAGGGTAGAGGTGGTGTGGCTTCCAGAGGCAAGGGGCTTGGCGGGGGTGCATAAATCGAAACCCTGGGTGCATGAGCAGACTTGAGGAGCTGAGACTTGCCCCACTCCCCCACTCCAGCGTCCCGGAAGAAGTCCTCCTTCTGCCTCTTCCGGCTCCCTGCACGCCCCAGCAATGGGTCTGGTTTTCTCGACTGGCAGGAAGGGGCTGGTCGCAGGACAGTCCCCAGCCTGGAGGAGCTGCACGCAGCCCCTCGCAGCTGTTGTGAGCCCTGGACAGGCCCTGGGTCTCAGGCTTACCCTAGAGTGGCCTGTCCAGAGCCATCGGAAGCCTGGGGCCGAGCAGTCTGTGTTGCTAGCTGTTTTGGCCTCCCCTCCTGGGGCCAGCCTGGGGCCCGGGTCCTGGCCCAGAAGGACCCTGACCTTTTCCGACTGTCACTGGGCTAGCGAGGTTTCTCCTAGTCACAGGATCCAATGGTGACAAGGTAGCCATGATCTTTGCCCTCCCAGTTTATAGGGAGCCAACGCTGAACAAGCGATTGGCAAATATTTGATCGGGAACGTTGGTAAATTCTGTTAAGCGCAAATAATGGCAGGGAGGGGACCGGCGTGGAGTTTGGGATGGGATTGGAAGAGGCCCAGTAGAGTGGGTGTCTGTTTATGAGTAAGGGGCGTACTTGGTGTTCTTGGGGGCAGGAAGGTGGGCTCTTAACATGGTGACGTTGGAAGTGCCCCACCAGCAATTGCGCTCTCCGCCACCACCACCACCCCTACCCCCCAGCCCCTGCCGCCCGCCAGCACGGACCTCTGTTCACGGGAAACCAGCCCGAGGTTGGTGTGCAGTGAGACGCTGGCTGGTGTTGAGCTGCTCCTCCTGACCTGCTGTCGCGGCCCTCTGCCCGCCCTCTGCCCGCAGGCTTCCTCGCAGCAGCCCAGACGCCCTGGGCCTCGGTCTCCTCGCCTGTCAGACGGGTTGGCGAGGGCACCCCTGTGCTTGACGGGCACGCGTGGTCAGGGGGAGCCCGGGAAGCTGGGGAGGGGCTGGTGCCTGCCTGGAGCGGGCACGTGGGAGCAGGAACCGGACCGGCTGGCCGATCCGGAGGCCTCTGCGCAGGTGCGCAGGCCCAGACTCGATTCCCCCAGGAAACGGGAGCACCAGGGACGAGGTGGACATGGGGCGTCCGCGGGCGGGCCCCGCGGGTGGGCGGACCAGGTGGCGTTTGGGGTTTGGCCCACCACCACGGGTGGCCTTGTTGAGGCCTGCTGTCCTGTGGATGACCCCTGTCTTCCTCTCAGAAGTGTCCCTGAGCAGGGTCGGAGGACGGGGACAGGACCTGGCAGCTGCCTCGGAGGGCCATCAGGGTGAGGAGAGAAGGCCCGTGTGTGTCCCCACCCTTACGCACCCGCACCTTGTCCTCCACACAGAGCCGCTGGGGAGCAGGCTGGGCCCCCACCCGCCCGGCGGTGTGCTGTGCAGCTGCCGAGGGCGCCCATTTCCCCCGCTGCTGGCGAGGCCCAGGGAGGCTCACCCTTGGGCCTGGAGTTGAGACCCGGGGGCCCAGAGATGAGGGCTGCCCCACAGGGCTGCTCCGGAGACAGCCGGTGCGGCACAGGGCGGGAGTCTGGGGGTGCAGCAGGGGGCTGAGCCCCGGAGGGGTGGCTGGACGAGGGGTGCCAGACAGAGCCACACTGTGGGGCTCCCCGGCTGCACCTCCAAGCCTCCCGGCGCCGTTGGAGGCTGAAGTGAGGCGCACCCCCGGCAGGGTGGGCCCATGTGTCACGTCGATGGGCGCTTGCCGGCACTTAGCGGGCCCCAGGTGATGCGAGGCCCCGGGACGGTGCTGCACCCCGGCATTCAGCAGCATGCGTGGGGCTCACAGACGCTGGGGGGGGACAGAGGGGCGTGAATGCGTTTTGTGGGGCAGCTGCTAAGACGCAGAAGACAGTGCTGCGGGGCAGGGGCACTTGCCCATGGGGTCTGGGTGGGCCCAGTGACATCTGAGGAGGGTTGCCCCTGGGGTCTGTGGGCTGGTGAGGTCAGGCTGGGAGCACGAGGGGCTGCAGGGGCGTGGGGAGTCTCGTCAGGTCTGTATCTGGACCTGAGCTCACATACCCCCCGCAGCTCTGCGCCCCAACCCTTTCTGGGGGCCCTGGGCCCGCCGAGGCCAGCATCTCTCCAGCTCCCACCTCAGCGTCCCCAGCTTCACCACACGCGCCTGGCCGGGGACCCTGGGTCTGCACATGGTGTGAAAGGGCGCGTGAAGGGTGAGGCCTGTCTCTGAGGGCCCCAGCTGGCCGAGCACAGGGAGCAAACGCTCAGTAAATGTAGCACTGTAGCACTTGTCTGCCGGTCGGCGGCTGTTGCCATGGTGATGATGACAGGGTGGCCCTCTTGCCGGCCATCTCCTCAAGACGAGGAGTCTTCGGCTAGGAACAGGTGCTCACGAGCTAGGGTCCTGCCGAGGGAGACAGGCCCTGCCCTGTGGGGGGCGAGCACTCCATCCCAGGGTTTCCACCGCTTTTATTACACAGTGATGTAATAAAAATCTCAGGGACACGCCCTTGGAGGAGAGCATTGGAAGACCAGGGTCTGGGCCTTCCCCACCGCCTGCGAGCAGAGCCCGGGGCCCTGCCTGAATCCCTGGGTGCGGGGCGAGCACTGCTCAGCCAGGCCACTCAGTCTCAGGGCGTGGGGCTCTCCGAGGATGGAGGGCGCAGAGCAGGGCCTGACCACAGCCAGCACTGAGCCGCAGGACAGCCGCGGCTGCCGGATTCCAGAGCCTGGGGTTGAGGCCACCCTCCATTTGCAGATGGGGAGACCGAGGCTTGCAGCCGGGAGGTGATGTTTGAGCAGACCCAGCTTCCAAGAGGGAGCAAGCCAGGTAGATATCTGCTCGGATCGAGGGGACACAGGGGACAGGGGATGGCAGAGGCCCAGAGATGGGCGGAGCTGGGAGTGGGCGTGGCCGGGCTGGGTTGTTCTGGGGCTGCAAGGTGAGGTGGGGAGCACTTGGGCTCAGGGAGACACAGGGACTCCAGAGAATGGCGAGGTGACAGGCTCTCAGGCACCCAGGAGCAGTGGCGAGCCTCAAGAGTGGAAGAGGGGGTGCCCGATCTCCAGCAGGGTGTGGCGCCGGCCCTGCCCTGGCTCTTCCAGGCTCACCCCGGGGCAGGGTGCGGGCCTGGGGCAGGCAGGGTCCCCAGGAGAGAGAGAGAGATGCTTCTCACGGGGGTTCTGCCAGGCTCCAGTGAGGTTCTGGACCTGCCTGCTGACCGAGATCAGACCCTGGTGGTGTGGGCAGGCCAGAGTCCTAGCTTGCCTGTGAGCTTGTGTTCAGGAGCCGTCTGGTTCCCAGCTTCCTAACCTTGGTCACCACAGACTCACCTGCAGCCACGTTTGCCTGTGTCCATTGCCCTCCCCCCGGGGGCTGGGCAGAGGGGATGAGAACCCTGGTCACCTGGTCACCCGTCACAAAGCCTCCTGTGGCCACGTTTTGCACCCTGTGAAACGTTGAAATAAACAACAGGTTGAGGGCTGGCTGGGGGGCCTGAGGAGGAGCCCCTGAGTGATGTCCCCGCTGGCCCTGGAAATCCCACGCCAGTGACTACTGTCATGGCCACTCACTGTGTAGGGGAGCCTCCCCTGGGCCCCTCGCCCTGCTCAGGAGGGCAGAGCACTGCCATCCCTGTTGTTTCTGGCTCAGCATTATTGCGATACACTCCACCCACTTAAAGCGTACACGTTGGTGTGTTCAGTCCACTCAGAGTCCTGAAGCCAGCAGTCACCTCTGTCCAAGTCCAGAACATTCCATCACCCCAAACAGAAGCCCTGTGCCCATCAGCTGTCACCCCGGCCCCCGACAACCACTAGTCCACTCTCTGTGTCTGTGGATTGGCCTGTTCTGGACGTTTCCCATCAATGGAATCACACACTGTGTGTCCTTCTGTGTCTGGCTTCTCTCACTGAGCATCCTGTTGTCAGGGTCCATCCATGTTGTAGTGAGTGTCAAGGCTTCACCCCTTTTACGTGGCCGAGTGATGCTCCTGTGTGTGGAGGGACCATGTGGTGTTTATCCGTCATCTGCTGGTGGACACTTAGGTTGTGTCCACCTTTGGCTGCTGTGGATGTGTGTCTCCGTTGCCTCTGGTGGGCACCTGGCTGTGGAATCAGGGTCGTGGGGTGACTGTGGCTGTTTTCCGAGGACGCTGCCCCGTTTCACGCCCCCACCGGCCATGTAGGGGCTCCGATTTCTCCAGCTCCTCCCCGCACTGGTCCCTGCTGGCTTTGTGGGTCCAGCCGTCCGGGGCGGGTGTGAAGTGTGTCCCGCTGGTTTCGGGTTGCGTTTCCCTGTTGCCTGTGTTGTGTGTCTGTTCTTGGCTTGTTGCCACTTGTCTATCTTGGGAGAAACGTCTGTTCTGATCCTCTGTCCGGTTTTTGTGTTTGTTTTGAATTTTGTTTTTATTTTTTTATGCAGCAGGTTCCTATCAGTTATCCATTTTATACATGTTAGTGTATGTATGTCAATCCCGATCTTCCAGTTCATCACACTGCCATTCTGTCTGGCCGTTTTTTAACCAGGGTGTTTGTCTTTTCGTTGTTGAATTGTGAGAGTTCTGTAGGTATTCTGGATACAAGTCCCCATCACCTGTGCAGCTCTAGCCACCCTCCCCGTGGCTCAGACAGTGTCCTCTGATCCTCGACCTTCCTTTGCTTTCTGGAGCAGGGCAGGTGGGGGGACACGGTATGCACCGTGGTGGTCCCGCCGTCCGCAGGGTGGGCTGTGCCCGCTGCACCCCGGCGTCGCTCCCCGCAGAGGGTGGCAAGGCCAGTGGTGCCCTCTGCCCCCAGGAACCGCGCCTCTCCCCGTGGGTACGCGGCTGGCCTCGGGTGGAAGGACCTCACGCTCGCGGCTCAGCTCCCTGTTTGCGTGGCTTTGGGACACGTGTGGCCTGGGCCCGGTTCTGGGCCTGAGTGGTGGCTTTGGTGCTCAGACGTCTTGCCGTCCCTGGGGCAGGTCCCCCTCTCCGCTGCCTTGGAACATCATGGTCTCTACCCGCTGGCTGTCCGGCCTGGGGAAAGCAAGGGCTGGGAGGGCAGGTGGCCGGTGTGGATGGAGTCGAGCTCCAGCCTGGTGTCATGGGCTGCATGCTGGGGCTGCCAGAATGTTCCGCAGGCCGGTCCCTCTGCCTGGGTGGTGCCTCCCGCCCTTGGTGGCCACCTTCCTGGGAGCAGATCTGCTCCGAGGCCCAGATAGTCCTGGAGCCCCGCTAGTCACTCTCCCAGCCCTCCTTTTTGTGCGTGTGTGGGTGAGGGTGTCACAGAACACTCTCGTGTCCCCCAAGTTGGGAGAGTGCTGAACCCATGTCAACTAGCTTGTTGACAGATGCGGCTGACTGGAGGCCCCGAAACTGTGACTTCTGTCACTGTGGGGAGCACCGGCTGATGGACTCGGGGACATGGGAGGTCGAGCAGGCCACCTGCGAGGGGAGCATCGGAGGCTGTAGCCACGGGCAAGGGCGTCTGTGCGCCAGCTCTGCCCGGAGCGGCCCGGCCGGACCTGGCGGGTTCACACCCAGGGCCTTGAGATGACGCCCATGCTGGTCCTACCACAGCCCAGAGATCACGCTCGCTGCCCTCTCCTCCCGCAGGATTACATCTGCCCAAGATGCGAGTCTGGCTTTATCGAGGAGCTTCCAGAAGAGACCAGGTAAGGCTGCCCCCGGCACAGACCCCCGGCCCGAGGGTGCGCTGGCCGAACCTGGTAGGGGGGACGGGGGGGCCGTGACGAGGGCCAGCCGCTGGACCTGGGTGGGGGTTGGGCTGGACCTCCGCCCTTAGGTTCCTCAGCCTCCTGCCTCGGGCCCTGGGCAGGGGCTGTGGAAGGCGGCCTGAGGCCCATGGGTAGGGGGGGTCCCGCTTTCGTCCCGCTGCTGACGGCGCCTGTCCTCCCAGGAGTGCAGAGAATGGCTCGGCCCCCTCCACAGCCCCCGCGGACCAGAGCCGGCAGCCGTTCGAGGTGAGTTGTGAGCAGTGGCCTCTCTCCCTGCCCCCGCCCCCTCCGCGCCCCCATCCACGCGGTCACGGCCCTCCTCTCCGCAGAACGTGGACCAGCCCCTGTTCACGCTGCCGCAGGGCTACGGGCACTTTGCTTTCGGCATCTTTGATGACAGCTTCGAGATTCCCACCTTCCCCCCCGGGGCACAGGCCGACGACGGCAGGGACCCCGAGAGCCGGCGGGAGAGAGAGCAGCACTCCCGGCACCGGTACGGCGCCCGGCAGCCCCGCGCCCGCCTCACCGCGAGGCGGACCACCGGCCGGCACGAAGGCGTCCCCACGCTGGAAGGGTGAGGGGGCCCGGGGGCGGCCGCGGGCGGGATGCTCGGGGCTTCGAGCCCGCCCCACCCCGCTCAGGCAGAGCAGCCAGCTATCCTTCCAGGAGGTTCTGTGGGCACGGAGGTGTGGGTGCTGGCTCAGGGGCTGTCCCCTGGGCAGGGCAGTTCCCCGGTGGGTCCGGCTGGCCCGAGGAGCTGTGTGCCCACTGCCTGCCTGCCCTCCCCCCCCCCCGCCCCCCATCGTCCTTCTCAGAGGGGCCTCCGCCCCATGGGCATCTTCATCTGCTGAGATGCGCTGGTCCACGCCCAGACGAGCCGTCCCGGGTGCAGGCGAGCAGCGGTATGCGGTGTCCGGTGTCCCTGCCCCTCCTGTGTGCGGGGTCATGAGGACAGGAGGACCTAGTAGGCCCGTCCCAGCCCTGCAGGAGTCGGGGCTGAGCCTTCGTGGGTCTTTGTAGATGGAACTTGACTGCAGGTAGGCCGAGGCCTGTCCAGCTCAGGACACAGCCTTGGCTCACTGTGACCTCAGCCGGCACGTTTCAGGGCCGCGGCGAACAGCCAGGCTGATCCCACGGTTCCTCAAGCCCTTGGGATCCCCCACGGTGCTTTCCCCAGGTTGCAAAATGAGAATTGGATTCAGTCGTGCATTGACAGGTGCCATGCAGCCCTCAAGGAGACACTGCCTTTGGGCGCCTTTCGTGTTTGGTTCTTATTATTACCAGTTGAAAAGCCAGCCCCTTGACGCTGGCCCCTCCCTGGGAGGGCGCTAACCTTGGGCCTGGCTGCTCTGTTCCAGGATCATCCAGCAGCTGGTCAACGGCATCATCACCCCGGCCACCATCCCCAACCTGGGCCTGGGCCCCTGGTGAGTAGGTGGGGGGGTCCCCCTGTGCCCTGTCCGGCCCCTCTGCCACTTGAACCCCAGACTTCTTTGCCCAGGGGCGTCCTGCATTCAAACCCAATGGACTACGCCTGGGGGGCCAACGGCCTGGATGCGATCATCACGCAGGTACAGGGGCCTCCCTGGGGTTGGCACTGGGCACGACGACTTTATAGGCCCGTGCTCCCTGGAGGACGGGGTGTCGTCTCCCACATCCACGTCCCTGGTGGCACTTGTGAGGTGGGGACGTGACCACCTTGGGGCCTTCCACTGAGTATTTTTGTCACTGGTGCCTGGTCCCCTGGTTGTAGCCGCGCGAGGATTTGGGGAGGTGCCTCGGCCGTGGGAGGTGCCTGCCGGCCCCGGCTGTGAAGTGACGCTCACTAGATGAGAAGAGTGGGCAGAAGCCCGGGGCTGGGCCTCCTGGGGGCAGCTGACCTCTGACCCCCGAGGGGGTCGGGCCAGGACAAACAGGGCCTCGGTGCTTTTGCAGGTAACCCAGCCTTGCATTTCAGAGCCCCGTGGGGCGAGGGCCCTGCCCGCCTGCCAACAAGCTCCCGGCACTCTGGCCTCTTGTGTTTCAGCTCCTCAATCAGTTTGAAAACACGGGTCCCCCACCCGCAGACAAAGAGAAAATCCAGGCCCTCCCCACCATCCCCGTGACCGAGGAGCACGTAGGTACGCGCCTGTGCCCAGCCTTCTCTGGTCCGGAGGCCAGTGTGCCCTCCATCCCCTGGGACACCTCTGGCGGGGGCTGCAGAGAAGCCCCCCTGAGAGCCCCATGGCCCGCCCGCTCCCACAGGCTCCGGGCTGGAGTGCCCCGTGTGCAAGGACGACTACGGGTTGGGCGAGCGCGTGCGGCAGCTGCCCTGCAACCACCTCTTCCACGACGGCTGCATCGTGCCCTGGCTGGAGCAGGTGAGCGGCGGGCCGGCCCGGGACCCTCCCCGCCCCGCCCGCCTCTGAACAGCTCCCCTCTCCCCTCTGTCCCCACAAAGCACGACAGCTGCCCCGTCTGCCGAAAGAGCCTCACAGGACAGAACACGGCCACTGACCCCCCGGGCCTGGCGGGCGTGAGCTTCTCCTCCTCCTCGTCATCCTCCTCCAGCTCGCCCGGTAACGAGAACCCGGCCAGCAGCTCCTGAGCGTCCCAGCTGACCCCCAGGGCGAGCACCAGGCTGCGGGCCGGGACCGCGGATGCCGCGGACTCCCGCACCCCTCGCGCCCATGGACTGCGGTGCCGCCAGGCCCCCCGCGGCACAGGCTTGGAGGACCCGCCCCTCCCGGCTGCGGAGGGAGCCCGGCCTCCCCAGGGCCGGGCCGGGCTAGGCACATGCCGCCTGGGGCGTCTGACTCCCTTCCTGTTTGTCTCTGACCTCACCCTCTACGTGTTCGACGGCAGAAAGGTTTTTATAATTTTAAATTATTACTGCTTTGAAATAAATGGACGTTTGAGCTCACTCGCGGCCCTGCATGATCTGTGGAGAGACAGGGTGGAGTCGCTCGGCTGGGGTCCCAACCGCGTGGACAGGCCGTTGCACCCCACTCCAAGCTCGGGGGCCCGGGACCACCAGGATGACCAGCAAAACAAGGACGAAACTGCTCTGACAGATGTTTTTTAAAGGAGAAAATATGTGTATCTTGAAAGCTATTTAAAAATACATCTACTTAGAAAGAAAAACAGGTGGTTGGCGTGTTACTTGTGTGCGTCGGGGGGCGCAGCCCCGGGCCGGGGAGGTGAGCCGGCCGAGCCCCCGCAGCTGGCGTGTCATCCACAGGCTGTCCCCCATCAGGGTCACATGGCTGCCTCAGCCGGTGAGTGTCCAGCTTGCGCCCTGGGAAGTGCCCCCCATATTGGTCTTCCGTCTCTGAAGTGGAAGGTGGCTGCTGGGAGGGGTAGGAGCCTCCCCTGCACCCTCTTGGCTCCACCCCTGCAACTCGGAGGAAGATCAACCCCCAGGAGGCTGATCACGCCCCACCGCCACCCCAGCCTGTACACCCTGCCGGATCTGAGGGGCTCTGAGGACACCGTGTTCGCGTCTCCAAGGGCAGCTGTGACAACTCACCAAAACTTGGTGACTTAAAACAACACGCTTATCATATCAGTCCTGGGGTCACAATTTGCATCTTAGGGGCTAAATGCAGGCGTGGGCAGGGCTGGTTCCTCCAGAGGCTCCAGGGCAGCATCGGTTCCCGCCTTTTCCAGCTTCCAGAGGCGCCGCCTCCCTGGCTCGCGGCCCCTCCTGCATCCTCACAGCCAGCAGCGCAGCACCTCCCGTCTCTCTCTGCGTCTGACCCTCCCGCCTCCCTCTTATAAGGACCCTGGGATGACGCTGGGCCCCTCAGGGAATCCAGGGTCGTCCCCGTCTCAGGGGCCTTAACTTAATCCCACCTGCGAAGTCCCCTCTGCCTCATGAGGTGACATGTGCTCGGTGGCCCAGGACCAGGCCCTGCCAGTCTGTGGCGGGTCGGTGTTCCCCAGCCTCCCTCACCTCCTCGCTGCCCCAGGCACCCCAATGAGTTCCCAGGTCCGAGCCTTTGCTTGGCTGTGCCCAGCCTGGAGTGCCCTCCCAGACCTGGCCCCCGCGTGGCCGAGTCCCCGTCTCCCGCCTGGCAGGTGCTTTTGTCGAAGCCTCCCTGACCCCAGCTTGTGACTGGACTCCTATGGCCCCTGCTCAGCTCAGTGTCCCCTCAGACTCAGGGGCTCCCTGAGGGCCGGCCGCGTCTGTGGGGTCCGGCGGTGTCCCCAGTGCCCAGCACAGCAGGCGCTCAACGCATGTGAAACCACTGAGTAACCAGACACGGATCCGGCCTTCCCCGGCCTCGGTCTTCAGCTGCCCGCCCGGCTCGCGCGCCTCCTGGAATCTCGGTCCAGCCGTCACTCATGGATCCTGGGCCTCAGGAGACCAGGACGGGCAGGAAGTGCGTGGACGGGTGGTGTCGCTGCGTGCGGACCCCGCGCCTCGGGGCCCCCCGCCCGTCCAACGCCAGGAACATGGGCCGGCCGCGGTGGCGCCAGGGCACAGACTCGTAGGTGTTGTAGCCGCTCCCGGAACTTAGCGCAGACCCGCTCACAGCGGCCCTGGCCACGCCCCTGGCCACGCCCCCACTCGGGCGCGCCCCACGCACCCCAGCCCGACCCGCGCACTTGCACTCACCGACCCGGAGTGGCGGCCGCGGCGGTTCATGGCCACATAAAAGCCGGTGTTCACGGCCTTGAGCGCCACGACGCCCACGCGGATGGAGCGCATCTCGAAGAAGACACCTGCGGGGAGGGGCTGGGTCAGGGCCCGCCCACCACCCACTTGCCCACCCACCCCGCTCTTCATTCATTCATTCGTGTGGGGAACATTCCCCAAGTACCTACCGTGCTCCTGGCCCTGTGCTGGGCGTGGGGATGCACCAGGGACCACGCAGGTCCGTGGGAGTGGCCGTGGCCGTGGGAGTGACGGGGTGGGGGAGGAAGGACACCAGGCCAGGGGGAAGGCCTGAGGCAGGACTGGCCCTGATGGGTCAGGGGGAAGTCATTGGGGAGAGCTCAGGGTTTTCTCTGGAGGGCAACGGGGAGCCCAGGGGAGGGCCCCGTTAGTCAGGGATGAGAAAACCAAGCCAGAGTAGGTGAGTGCCTGCCAGGTGAGCTGCTGCTGTCAGATGTAGACCCCCGGCAACGACCCTGACAGCTCGGCTAGCCACGGCCGTGTCCGGTTATGGAGGAGACAATTCCAGACAGCAGGTACGGCCCGGGCAACGGCCTGGGGGTGGGACACAGGGTGTTTAAAGCACAGTGTGTTCGCATCAGTGATACCCGCTAACACTGCTTGAGTGCCAACTGTATGCCAGGCATTGTATCCCACCAAGCCCACACAGCAGCCCCTGGAGGGAGGTGTGGACCGTGCCCACTTCCCACAGGGGAAAACTGAGGCCTGAGAAGTGGCAGAGCCAGTTTCTCGGGCCCTGTCTGTGGATGGATGACCCTGGGCGAGCCCTGCCCCATCTGAGCTGATGTTTCCTATCCAGTGAAGCAGAGCTGGGGGACAAGCCCCAGCCCACACTCTCTGAGCCACACCCAGGCACTGGGGCCTAATCTGGAGTCAAGGCCTTGCCCTCTGGTGTTCACTCTGGACTTGGATGCCTCAGGTGACGGGCAGCTCACCTCATGTCCCACAGGACATTTGCACCTGCTCTTTCCTGGGTCAGGCACTCAGCTCCTCTTGTGCATGGCCAGCTCCTTCTTTATGAGGCTCAACTCAAGCCCACCTCCTCATTGTCACCCTTATCGCTGCCCAGATGGGGAAACCGAGGCTCAGAGAGAAGCAGTGACTGTCCCAGGTCACCCAGCAGAGCCAGACCTCACCCCCAGCCCGAGGCCACCCTTCCTGGCCAGGCCCAGCACTGAGCAACCGGCCCAGCCACTCCCCCTGTCCTTGCCCTCGGCCAGTTAGCCTAATGAGGGCCTTGAGAGCCCCAGATGAAAGCAGGTGGGAAGGGCAGGGGTGATTATCTGCCCTAATGGTGGTGATTCAGGCAGTGGCCGGCAATGGCTCGGCTCCCCCGCTCCCCTGCCCAGCCTCAAAAATGTGGGGAGACTGAGACAAGCCCTGGGGTCACCGACTGCCCTGGTCTCCCACTTATCACCAACCTCCTCCTTCTCCTTCTTTGTCCCTTCATCTCCTCTTGCCTCATACATTCCACAAACACTTATGGAGCACCTACTGTTTGCTGGGCAGGGCAGCAGGGATATGACTCCAACTCGATGAGGTTCTGGGCACTTTGGAGCCCTAGCTCCATGCCCCCACCTCCCACCTCAGGCAGGTCATTTGCCCTCTCTGTGCTTCAGTTTCCTCATCTGTCAAATGGGTGTCTAGGAAGACATAGAGGGGTCCCCAACTCTGGCAGGTCCTGAGTTTTGTTTTGCAGGGTGGGGAGTTCAGAGTTCAGACCCAGCTCTGCCCCCATCTCATTATGTACTGGGCCCACGGGGGCCCTTCCGGGAGCCTCAGCTTCCCCTCTGTAAATGGGTCCCGTGACCCCAACGTCAATTATCTCACAAAGACCCTTCTGCTGAGCCAGGACCAGAGCTGGGAGCTTCCCCTGTGACCTTCACCCCAACTGTCCAACCCTCCTTCCAAGTGAGTTGGACCCCATTTTACAGTTGAGGAAACTGAGGCCCCAGTCAGGAAATGACTTGGCTGACGCCACGCGGCCAGAGAAGCCTCCGGACCCTCCCTCAAGTGAGAGAGGGCCCAGTTCACTGCTGCTATTACTGCTGCCTTTGCTGTTATTGTTCGCCTATCTGCCCTGTACCCCTGCCCCCGCGCAGCGCCCCCGGCTACTCACTGTCAGGGCTGTTGCGCCAGCGGGTGCCCTGCACGTGGCCGCTAGGGTCCACACACAGGAAGAAGTGGGTGGAGGAGAAGAGGCTCCGTCAGCGCACGTCGCCCTCCAGATGCATGTAGCTGCGTGGTCTCCGCGGACTGTTTGGGGTCCCCGCGGCGCCGGGCGCCCGTGCCAGCAGTAGCCACGCCAGGTCCAGCCACAGGCGGCCGCGTACGGCCCCGCGCCCCGCTCGCCGCCGCCTGGTCTTGACTCCCCGCGCGCGTCCGCGGCTCTGCCATTGATAGATGGGGGGGCAGCGTGCCCGACGGGGCCAATAGGGCGCCTCGGGGGCGGGGCCAGAGCCACAGTGGGTGGGCCAGGATGCGGGGCGGGGCCGTGGTCAGGGCGGCCTGACCGCCCTGCAGAGTCTGGGACAGGCCAATGCGGCTCCTGGGGGGCGGGGCCAGAGCCGCAGGGGGCGGGATGACTCCCCACGGGGGTGGGGCCAGTACAAGGGCGGCGCCCATTCGGGAAAACACTCCGGCCTCCGTGCGTGTTTGTTTGCCTTGCGGGGCGGGGAGGGCGGTGCTTGTCCGTGAGTAGCCAGATTGGCCTGCAGGGGCTGCGGGAGTGTGAGAGAGGCGGGCCACAGAGACACGGCGGGAGTCAGAGCCAAAGAGAGGAAGAGACAGAGCCAGAGACAGAGAGATATAAAGACAGAGCCAGGTGTACAGCACAGGTCTTGTAATAACCTATAATGGAAAAGAATCCGAAACAGAATAGTATATATGTATAACCGAATCACTTTGCGGTACGCCTGAAACTAACACAACATTGTAAATTAACTACACATCAATTTTTTAAAAGGGCAAAAAAAAAAAAAAAGAGCCAGAAACAGAGAAAGACAAAGAGACAAGAGACTGAGAGGCAGAGATATAGACAGAGACTAAGATGGAGGGACAGAGTCTATGAGACTGCACAGGCGGAGATGGCTGAGACAGAGACAGAGACAGACAGATGTGTGAGAGACAGAGAGACAGGGAGAGACGGAGCTGCCCAGGGGTCAGAGGTTGGGATGGAAGTTCTGGCCCGAGTGCCTGTCCTTGCCAGCCAGGCCCCTGAACAGGGAATGCCCCGGGGGGCTTGTCTACCCTTCCAACTACAGCTTCCTGAGAGCCAGTCCCAGGGGGCATGCGGCTTCGCTGAGGGGTGGGCCTGGGGGAAAGTGTGGGTGGAGGGGCAGGTGAACTGTTGGAGCATATGCTGTGCACACAGGTGTTGGGCAGCAAGGTGGCCGATGGGAGGATGGACAGTTGGGCATGTCCGAGGCCAGCTGATGGGGACCGGGTTGATGACCAAGGCCAGCACCCTGTCCCCAGCATCCGTCTCTGCATGTCCAAGGTGGTAGGAATGGGGCCACCCTGTTACAGACACACCCACCCAGTGCCCTGGGCCCTGCGAGGTGAGTGCAGTAAACCTTCACAGACTCAGAGCCAAGCGACATCATTGACAGGTGGGGGAGCCAAGGCCCAGGAGGGGCAGGGATTTCCCCAAGGCCCCACACAGGACACATCCCAGGGCTCCCTGCCTTTTGGCTCCTGGTGGCTCAGTTCTACAGCCATGGATGCAGGTGGCACCTTTAAATAGCACCGGGGTGAGGACAAGGTGACAACCCTGCCCTGATGGACTGCTGGGGGGCCAACCGGTCCAGCCAGACGGTGTCGCTGGGATGCCTTCCTGGTGGCTCCAGGGATTCCCCGATCCCTCTTCCTGGCCCCAGGAGGGCCACGCAGGGGGTGTGGCAGACATCCAAGCCCAGGACCCCAGGACTGAGATAGGGGTCCAGCCCGGACTGTCTCCCCACACTCAGAGCCCTGAGGCCAGCACCCAGGGGACTGGCCTGCAGGCATCACCTCCCCAAGCCTTGCCTCCTCCTGTGGAAAATAGGCCAGGAGAGGGAAGGCTGGAAGGATGGAATGAGATAATCCACAACCTCACTGGGTACTCGGAATAACACCTCCACTCCCACCGGCTAGAAGCTTGTTCTTCCCTTCATAGACTGTCTCCACCCCACCTGCCAGGAGGACAAGATCCAGGGCCCTGTATGACTGGAGGGAACCCACGCCGGAGAAGAGAGCTGCGCCCCAGGGTGCTTTTCGCAACAGCTTCACTGAAATATAATTCACATGCCACCCAGTTCACCCAGGAAATTGTGCAATTAATGCTTTCAGTACAGAGTTGTCAATGCTTACCTCTGTCTAGTTCCAGAACATTCCATCACCGCAAAGAGAAGCCCCGTCCCCATCAGCAGTTACCCTCATCCCCTCCCCAGCCCCTGACAACCACGAATCTACTCTCTGTCTCCGTGGATTTGCCTGTTCTGGACGTTTCCCATCAATGAACTCACACCCTTTGTGTCCTTCTGTGTCTGGCTTCTCTCACTGAGCATTGTGTTCAGCTTCCATCCACATTGTATCAAGTGTCAATGCTTCACCCCTTCGCATGGCTGAGTGATGCTCCCATGTGTGGAGGGACCATATTCTGTTTACCCATCATCCATTGCTGGACACGTGGTTGTTGCTGCCTTTTGGCTGTCGTGAATCATGCTACTGCGGACGTGTACGAGTTTAAGTGTGAACATAAGTCGCCATTTCTCTCGTGTATATACCCAAGAGTGGAACTGCTGGGTCACATGGTGATTCTATGGTTTGGCTTTTTTTCTTTTTTCTCACTGTTGTGGTCTCTCCCGTTGCGGAGCACAGGCTCCGGATACGCAGGCTCAGCGGCCATGGCTCACGGGCCCAGCCGCTCCGCGGCATGCGGGATCCTCCCGGACCGGGGCACGAACCCGTGTCCCCTGCATCGGCAGGCAGACTCCCAACCACTGCGCCACCAGGGAAGCCCGGTTGGCTTTTTGAGGAGCTGCCAGAATGTCTTCCACAACAGCTGCCCCATCTCACGTTCTCACCAGCTGTGCACGAGTGCTCCAGTGTTCCCACCTCTTCACCAGCAGCTGTGATTGGCCATCGTTTTGACTGCAGCCATCCTAGTTGGGTACAGAGGTATCTCCCTGTGGTTTTCTGGAAGACGTCAAGCCTACAGACAAGTTGTGAGAACAGCACAATTAACGCCCTGTTGCGGGAGTCCCCAGTTCTACATATTATTTTTGATTTCCATCAGCTGGAGGATGGGTAAATACACTGCAGCAAACTCATGGGGGAGTACTATGCAGCCATGAAAAAGAGTAACCCACTGAATACACAACAATGTGGATGAATGAGACAGAATGAGGAGAAGCAGTCAGACACAATAGATGTCCATCTATGGGACATTCTGGAAAACCAACCCATGATGTGAACTGTCTGATGGGTGTCGCCCTCAGGGGCAATGATAGGGGACATGAGGGGGTTTCAGGGGCTGGGTGTTCTTTGGAACACCCCTGTGTCCTGGAAAATTAATTGAACTGTATTCTTTCTTTCTTTTTTTTTTGGCTGCGCCCACGCGGCCTGTGGGATCTTAGTTCCCTGACCAGGGATGGAACCGCGCCCCCTGCATTGGATATGCAGAGTCTTAACCACTGGACCGCCAGGGAAGTCCCGTGAACTGTATTCTTGATGTGTGCACTGTTCATGTTCTACCTGAAAAATACACACGTGTGGTCTTTTTATGTACGCGAGTATTTGAGAGGCAACCTCAGAAATGGTCGGACTAGTTTTTTTTTTTTTTTTCCTTTGGCTGTGCCATGCGGCTGGGGATCACATTTCACCGACCAGGGATCGAACCCGGACCCTTGGCAGTGAAATCGAGGGGTCTTAACCACTGGACCGCCAGGGAATTCCCGGACGAGTCTTCTAATGTCAAGGTCCTCCGTCATAGCCAAGCGGCAACCTCATCCCTCATCCACGCTCAAATGCCCCCTCTTGTCACCGTTATGTCCTTGAATACATTTTTTTCTCATGCCAAACCTGGGTAGGGCACATGCAGTGCCTTCTGTTCTCCCTTTGTCTCTGTGATTGGCTGAATAAAGACCCACAAACATGTGTCCACATTCTAATCCCCAGAACCTGTGAATCTGACCTTATTTGGATAAAGAGTCTTGGCAGCTGCCATTACATTAAGATTTTCAAATGAGATCATCCTAGGGGCCCTAAATGCAGTCACAAGTATCCTTATGAGAGACACAGACACGGAGGAGAGGCCACGTGAAGGCGAAGGCAGAGACGAGAGGGACATGGCCACAAGCCCAGGACGCCTGGAGTCCCAGAAGCTGGAAGAGGCAGTAAGGACCCTCCCCGGGAGCCTCCAGATGGGGCACGGCTCTGTCCACACCCTGATTTCATCCTAGTGATACTAATTTTGGATGTCTTGTCTCCAGAAATATGAGAGAATTAATTTCTGTTGTTAGGCACCAAGTTTGTGGTCGTTTGTTATGGTGGCCCCCAGAATCTGTTGCCGTGTCTTTCCATTTAGAGAGCATTCCTTGCCTTCCTCAACACGTCTCCTTTTTTTTTTATTATTATTAATTTTTTCTTGGAGTATAATTGATTTACAATGCTGTGTTAGTTTCAGGTGTAGAGCAAACTGAATCAGCTATGCATATACATATATCCACTCTTTTCTAGATTCTTTTCCCTTATAGGTCATTACAGAGTACTGAGTAGAGTTCCCTGTGCTACATGGTAGGTCCTTACTAGTTTTCTATTTTATGTATGGTAGTGTGTGTATGTCCATCCCAGTCTCCCAGTTTATCCCTCCCCTCCCCCCAACACTTCTGAAGTCTCACAGAATGTCTCGCAGCCTAAGTTCACCTGATCGTCTCTTGGTTCAATTTGGGTGAAAAGTTTTGGGGAAGAACCCAGCACACGCGAACAGCTTCTGAAACACAGTCTTGCCCAAACCCCAACGTCTCGATGCCATGACTCCCTCTTAAGGACCTCTGTCTCCACTTGTCTCGTGTGTTATTCGTATTTTCATGCTTAAGTTTTACAAGGAAATTTGATATCCCCATCAGGAGTGGAAAACCAGTGCCATACGTTGACACATTGACAATAAGCTGTAAGAAGAAATACAAAGAGAAGAGACCATGTGACAAAAGTCTCCGATTGGCAGGACCCCAGCCCAGGAGCTGAGACAGGGGTAACACGCAAGTGGCACCAATCGAGACCGCCTGTGTTTGAGCAGGGACTGAAAGGAGAATGGCTTCCTCACCGCCAAGATCCAGGATCCAGCTCTTGGGGAGATACTGGTTTAGGGAATCTGATGTCCCAGAGAGTAAAAGAGGAAACTGAGGCAAAAGAATTCAGAAGTCTTGGCTTCCAGTCCAGGCTCCTGGCTCTGCCAGACTGCAGGGATACGAGGGCATGTCTCTAGGTCTAGGGGGAGCCAGGGCCAGCTGATTCAGTGACCCCCTCCCCCACCAGGCCAGGAAGGAAACCCTAGATATGAGCCAGGTCTGAGGTCACGGCACCCCAGGGCATCTTGGGGTGGATTGGGGCGGTTTCGGGAGGATGCTGCTGTCTGTTGAAAACATTCCCAGCTGGTGGCATCACAGTGCACAGGCCCGCGTGGGCAGCTGCATCTGGAATGTGCTGGTGAGAGGCGTCCAGACCTAGGAGTCTGGCCCTTCCAGAGTACAGGTCCGGCCTCCACTCTGGGTAGTGGGGAGACTGAAGTCTGAGCAACTGGGGACAGGTGGCAGCTTGAGCTGAGGCCCCTAAGGCCCACCGTGGTCTGGCCCCTGAGCACCCTTCCACCTTTGTCTCTGCTTCCTCTCTCCCAAACACTGCTCCAATTCCAACTTTCCTGTCTCTCAGGCCTTTGTACTCACTTTGATTGCTGCCTGGAGCGCAGTTACACCATGTGTGCCTATTCTCACCCTTCACATACCAGCCGATCCCAGAGAAGACGCTCCCTCCCCTGACCTCAGTTTCCCCAACTGAACGATAAGGTGAGGCATGCCTTCCAGGTCTGATTCTAAAGTTCTGGCCCTGCTTACTCCTGAGTGGGATCTCCCTGGAGACCAGGGCTGAGATGCTCCAGGCATTATTTCATTCCACTTGTCATCAAGTCAACTTAGTTAGAGGTGAGTCTGCGCTCTCTGCCCCACTCCGTCCCTGGCCTTGGGAACACTGAGGCCAGGAAGAGTGAATGAGGGAAATGTCCAGGAAACACAATGACCCAGCTGACCGTTGGCTCTGCGGCTTTGAGTCAGACGGATGTGGGCCTTCATTCCAGTCTCTCTGACATTCGTGCTGTGTGTCTTTGGGGAACCTGATTGACCTCTCTGAACCTCAGCTTCCTCCACAATAAACGGGAGATAGTAATAGTTCCCTCCCCAGAGCTATCTTTGGATCAATGAAGATCGCGGATAGGAATCTCTAAATTGCAGAACGCTGTCCTAATTATTTGGCGACTATTCCTTCAACAACAACAACAACAAAACGCAGGTTCCGGGTCCTCCCAAAGATGGCTTAGATTCTCGCAGTGTTGCCCAAGCAACGGCTCTGTCCCGCCCCGCCTCGACAGGGAACAGCCAATCAGCGGGCACCACCGGCGCATGCCCCCCGCCTCCGGCGCCCCGATGCCCCCTGGGAATTGTGGTTCCTCCCGCGCTCTCCAGGCGCGTGGTCCCTTCGCGGCCGCCGTAGGCCATAGGACTACAACTCCCGGCGGGCGCGGGCGGCGCATGTGCGTTGCGGCGGCGCGGTGGTTCCGCGTGCTGGCGGCATGTCAGCTGTACGCTGGGGCCGCGGCGCGGCGGGGTTCGGGAGGGCCCTGTGGCCGGCGGGACCCCCCGGCCTCCTGGCCGAGGAAGGTAATGAAGGGGAGTCCCGGAACCGCTGCCCTGCCCCCCCACCCGCGGCCGTGACCTTTGGCTTCTCGACCCTCGGAATCCAGCTCCCTCCGACCCTTGCCCTTTGCTCTTGGGAGTTCTGGGAAACCCAGTGACTCGACCCCGCTTTCACTCGCCCTTGGCCCACTCTCCGGACAGGGGTCGGCGGGGCACTTTGATCTTCGACCCTTGATTTCTTTTGGAGCCCCATGACCCACTATTTACGGTTTAGGGTTTTTAACCTTTGGATTGTCTGTGCCTTAGTTCGACGAACCTTTTATCCTCCACCCCACGCCCCAGTTTTCTTTTTTCCTTTGCCCGTGGTGTCCCCTTCACTTTTGTCCTGTTAGTTTCTTTCCAGTGTGAGACCGGTGACCACTGACAGTTCCCACTGCCTTTAGGGTTCCTTTGCCCCTGTCAGGGCCCTCCCTCCCCCACCCCTGATGCCCGCCTCCTTCAGCCTCCCTGGTCTTTCCTGCAGGGGCTCTTGGTGGCTCCTGGAGCCGTAAGAGGAGCTCGACTGCCAGCCCTTGTGAGCAGGACCGCCGGAAGGACTGGGGCCATGCCGAGCTGCTGGAGGGTGAGCCTGACCCCCGAGGTTTGGGGCCTGAAGCCCCTTCCTCGCTGTCCCCCCGTCGGCAGCGCTGCTGGGAACCGCCTCCCTGGTTCCCCACAGGGACCCCGGTGAGAAGGGATGTCAGTCTGTAAGGTGGGGTGACTCATGGGGTCCCGCTCTCTGGTGGTCCGAGGGCTCCCACGGTGAAGCGAGTGCTGTACACAACGAGCTCTTGTAGTTCCCTCGTCCCAGCAGGGGCTCCCCCTTTCCAGATGAGACAGTGGAGGCCCAGATCTGTGGCTGGAGAGACTGGCTCAAGGCCACCCACCGCTGCACGTGCAGAGCTGGGCTTTGAGCTGCGACATGACCAAGCTCAGTGGTCCTGGCTCAGCTTCCTGGGCTTGGGCGCATGATGGGGTCTACTCGTGGTCCTTGTCACCTGGGACGGACAGCCAGGTCCTGGCGGCCTCTGTAGCAAGTGGGGGGGCATCTGTCCTTCTCGCCGCCTCACTGTCCTCTCCCTCCCAGACGTCCAGTGCCTCCTGCTTCCCCTCCTGTCCCTCGTCCAGTGTGTGTCCAGCAGCCAGGAGTGGGGTGGGGGAGGCTTTGAAAAATAACACCTAATTTCAGAAAACCCCAAACACGCAGATGTGAAGCCACAGGTCCCATGGGCTTCAAGAGCAACCTTCTTTCGTTTCTCACCCATCTCATTATTTTAAAGCTAAGCCCAGGGTCTGGAAATCTGAATCACTTCATCTCACTCCCCAGCCTTGAACCGTCCAACTGTTTCCTCTCTCACAGAATAATCTCCAGACCCCCACTGAGGGCCGTAGACCTCCAGGCCTTTGCCTACCTCCTCGGCTTCTGGCATCAGGAGCTTTGCACCTGCCTGTCCTGGGTCACCCCCCAGGTGGCTTGGATGCAGCCGCCTCCAAGGGAAACCTGTGCCCACGTCCTGCTTCTGCCTCGTGTCCTGCCCGACGCTTTGCCGCCGGACACTCTCCCACACGTGCAGAAAGGGTCTGCCGAGTCTCCGGACACTGAGGCTAGGGCCGCGCCTGTGTTTCTGCTCTGGGCCAGCTCTCTCTGGGGCCGATGTTGTAGTGAGACAGGCGCAGGCAGGAGATGGATACCCTTGGTCCTCACGTTCGCGGATTCTGTGTTTGCAAAGTCTCCTACCAGCTGAACTTGTAACCCCAAAGCCGATGCACACCTTCCCAGCTGAGGTGGAGCCGGGCGACGCCCTGTCAACAGGCATCCTTTTTAGGGTGTATCTGGTGCCACGTTTTTGCAGTTTGTGCTGTTCGTTGGTGTTTCTGCAGTTTAAAATGGCCCCAGACCTGGTGCTGGGGTGCTGTCTAGTTTCCTCAGCTCAACGGGGCTGTGACGTGCCTTTTGTAGAAAATCTGCATGTTCGACAAGCTTTGTTGAGGGGTGAGTTGTAGGAGTGTTGGCTGTGAGTTCGATGTTAGTGAATTAGCAATACATAGGAAATAAGATATCTCAGATGAGAACTCACAAAACAGTGTTATGTGTGGACCTGTTGGTGGAAGTATGACCACGGGCTCTCAGGAGCCCCGTGTTTGCCTGGGAGTGGTGGTTCCCTGTTCACCAGCTCAGTGGCCTGAAACTCTGTAGAACAGAACTGCCCCAGGTCCTGAGAGCTGACTGTCCGTGAAGTGGCACGGGGCAGCGGCGGGCTGTGAATTGTCTGTGTGGGCTGGTGGGGTGTGGGGGTAATGGCACGTGCAAAGGCCCTGAGGCCATTACGGATGGAGTGGGGGTGGGAGGGGCAGGGAGGTGCCGGCACCCGGGTGGATTTTGAAGGCAGAGCCCTGAGGAGGCGCTCACGGGCTGCATGTAGCGGGGGAGAGTCGCAGACGACCTGTGACTTTTCGTCAGGCTGGGAAGGACAGAGCTTGGGGGGGTGGAGGAAGACGCAGAGAGGCAGGTTGTGGGCAACACCGGGAGCCTGTTTGGGACGTTGGGTTTGAGTGGCTCGGGTGGATGAGTGCTGGTTGGGTGGGTGGGGCGTGCGTGGCCAACGAGGTAAGTCTAGGGACGTTGGCGGTGGTCAGCAGACACATGGGGCTGAGGTCTCTCGCCTCCTGGGCAGCGGGGTCCCCTGACGTCTCGCCCTCTGCCCCATAGTGCTCAAGGCGCGGGTGCGGCAGCTGCAGGCCGAGGGCGTGGCAGAGGTGCCGGTGAAGAGGGTGGCCAAGAGGGTGACCGTGGCTCGAGCCCCGGAGGCTGGCGGCGCGCAGCCGCCCAGGCAGGCCCAGGCCGGGGCCCAGGGGGCCGCCGCCACACCCAGCAGCCGCTGGGCGCAGAAACTGGACAGCGATCAGCAGCTGACGGAGAAGCGCAAGCAGCGGCTGGAGGGGAAGCTGCGGAAGCGTGTGGAGAAGGGGGCCTGGCAAAAGCAGCTGCGCCTGGAGCCCCGGCTGCTGAGCAGGAAGCTGGCGGGCCAGCTGCAGCACTGGGAGCAGGGGGCGCCCCGGAGCCCGTGGGAGGAGCAGCTGGCACAGCTGCTGCAGGAGGCCCCACACAGGCTGAGCAGCGAGGCGGCGGCGGCTCCGGCGGACAGAGGCCCCGAGTCGCGGCTGGAGGGCCAGCAGCAGAGGCTCCTGTCCTTCTTTGAGTGCTGCCTGCTCACGGGCCACCTGCCCCTGGCCCACCACGTGCTGGTCACCCACCACAGCAAGTCCCAGCAGCAACGGCTGCTCACGCTCTCCATGTACAACATGGTCATGCTCGGCTGGGCTCGCCAGGTGAGTGACTGGGCCCAGGGAGCGAGTGCCCCGGGGTCAGAGGCAGAAGCCAACTTGGGGGCACTTAGATTCGAACCCTTGTCTTTTAGCCCCAGGGCTCAGGCCTTTGTCTTTTCTTGTTTTAATAATTCTTTAGGCTTGTCGATTATGAGTCACACGTGGCCTTCAAAGCAAAGTGTGAAAATGAAGCTGTGCTCTGGTTCAGAGCATTTCCTTCTGGTTACTTGACCACGGCTCTGGTGCGAGGGGCGCTGCAGACCCTCCCTGGGGCTGCGACCTCAGTGCTTTCCATCTGGCTTGTTCTTGTCTCGAGTTTCCTAGGTGGGATCCTGCTTTTTAATGCAGACACTCACAGCTGTGACTTTCCCTCTGGGAACAGCTTTAGCTGCTTCCCTCTCCCACGTCTTCTGTTTTCACCTGCGATTTCTCCTCTGACCTGTGGCTGCTGAGGAGTGTTGCTTAAGCGCCCTTGCTGTGAAAACTTCCCCAACACCCTCCCTCCCGTGGGTCTGCGACCTCATTTGAGGAGCAGCAGGGAAAGCGTTAGTGCCGGGCAAACAAGGGAAACAGTTGTGTGAAGACACAGGTGCGACTCGCTAAGGCACGTTGGCGGCAGGGACTTCGCTGTGCTGACTCACGCACAGAACGCGGCCCAGAGCTGCCTGATAGCGCTGGGAGGCTCCCAAGGCCTCCACAGCGACAGTCACGGGGGGCTTCTTGCCTGCATTGTCTTTGCAGGAGGGCACTCAGTTCCAGGAGTTAGTCTGCCTTCCCAGGTTTCTGGCCTCCGCCGTCCCCCCAACAAAGCGTCCTGTTACGGCAGCATGTTTCTGATTAGATGAGCTTCCTGGGGCTGCCGAACAAATGAACACAAACTGGGAGGCTTAAAGTAGCAGAAGTTTGTTTTCTTTTAGTCCCAGCGACCAGACGTCCGAGGTCAGGGCGTGGCAGGGCCCCACTCCCTCTGGAGGCTCCAGGGGAGGGTGCTTCGTGCCTCTGCCAGCTCCTGGGTCTGCGATGTCCCTTGGGCTGTGACCGCGTCCCTCTGATCTCTGCCTCGGTGGTCACACGGCCTCCTCCAGTGTGACCTCATCCTAACTGCACCCTGTACCTGCAGGGACCCGGTTTCCAAATAAGGCCCTTTTCTGAGGTTCCAGGTGGATGTGAGTTTTGGGGGCCCTAGGCAGCCAGCCTATGTCGGGCAGGCCTGGCTGCCACCCAGACCTGAGTTTGGTCCCATTCTGCCACGTGCTCCCCGTGGCCACACCCCTCCCTTCCCTCTGACACTTGGGTTTCCCATCTTGGGAGGAGTGAGGGCTGTAATCCAGGGCTCCAACCCCATGTATGTATGTGTTTAACACTGTGAAGGTTCGAACGCATGTTTTCGTGGTGGTGGTGACATTACTGTGAGTTTTCTTTTTTTTTTTTTTTTTTTTGTGGTACGCGGGCCTCTCACTGTTGTGGCCTCTCCCATTGTGGAGCATAGGCTCCGGAAGCACAGGCTCAGTGGCCATGGCTCACGGGCCCAGCTGCTCCGCGGCATGTGGGATCTTCCCGGACCGGGGCACGAACCCACGTCCCCTGCATCAGCAGGCGGACTCTCAACCACTGCGCCACCAGGGAAGCCCTCTTTTCTTTTTTTTTAATAAAAGTTGTTTCCACTTTTTATTTATTTATTTGGCTGCATCAGGTCTTAGTTGTGGCTCGTGGGATCTAGAGCGCAGGCTCAGTAGTTGTGGCGCACGGGCTTAGTTGCTCCGCGGCACATGGGATCCTCCTGGACCAGGGCTCGAACCCATGTCTCCTGCGTTGGCAGGAGGATCCTTAACCACCGCGCCACCAGGGAAGTCCTCCTGCTGCGAGTGTTTAGAGGTAGGATAGATGGGCTGCATCTGGACCAGCAGCGTCCGGTAGGCCTTTCTGTGACTTTGCCAGTGTTCCTCACCTGCTCCAGCTCCTGTCGCTGTTGAAGCAAGTATTTAAGTTAAACTAAGCTAAGTGGCCGCTGTGGTTGGTGACTACCGGACTGAGCAGCCCCCGCTTCCTGCCCCCCACCCCGGGCCGTGCAGGCAAGCACCTAGGACCCAGTTGTTGGCACGTGGTCTGGGGTGGCAGCACCTGTCAGACAGGGTGCAGGACACATGGTGGGGTGCTGGGAATGCCTCTCTCTGGAAGGGTCTGTGGCATCTCTCCTGAGCCACCAGTGGGCTGGAGGAGAAACCACAGGGGAAGTTAGCGGGGAGGCCTGTGTGGAGGAAGGAGGCCCGGTCGCCGGGAAACTGGGTAGAGGAGTGGGCGGGCAGCAGGGAGCACTGTGGGCCGAGCTGGGGCCTCCCTTCCGCCCACACCCGGCCCCCCCGCAGGCCCTCACCCCGCTTGGTTCCCCCAGGGCTCCTTCAAAGAGCTGACGTACGTGTTCTTCATGCTGAAAGACGCCGGCCTCGCCCCGGACCTGCAGTCCTACGCGGCTGCCCTGCAGTGCATGGGGCGCCTGGACCAGGATGCTGGTACCATCCGAAGGTGGGTGGGTCGGTGTAGGGTGGCCTGGCTGAGCTGGGGGCTGGGATCCCTGGGGCTCCCCGGGCACTGGCGCTGTGAGCCGGGTGTGTGTGCCCTGCAGGTGCCTGAAGCAGATGGCGCAGGACGGGCTACAGCTGCAGGGGCTCTTCACAGCTGTGCCGCTGAGCGCCGAGGAGCGGGCTGAGCTCCTGCGGGCCGTGCGCAAGGCCAAGCCCACCTTCACCCCCCCGCGGCCGCCCGTGCCCTCGCCCCAGGTCAACACCTCGCCGCTGCTCCGGGAGATCTACGCCAAGGTGAGCTGGGGCCTGTGGCCTGGCACCTGCCGGGGGCGGGGGGCGGGGGGGGGTTGTCATCTCCGGGTGCCTCGGCCCCTTCCCGTCTCTCCTGGCGGGGTCGGCCCCACCCACCCCCATGCTGGCGGGAGGGAGGCTGCTGTGGGGGGCCCATGCCGCACCGTCCTGGGTTTCCACGTGGCGATGCAGCCGTGGGCCGAGCGTCGGGGTGTCGCAGGGTCTGTGTGCCCTCCCTAAGACTGGACAGCTAACTCCGCAGGCGGCAGGCAGCGGGCGAGGCCACACCCACCTCCCAGGGTGGAGTAGAGCATGACACCTTGAGGCACTGGGTTTTTTCTTTTTACTGGGACATAATTCTCCTATTCTACAGTTCACCTTTTAAAGTGTAATTCAGTTTTGTTTTTCTTTTTAGTATATTGATCTCTATGTAATTCCAGAACGTTCCATCATCCCGAAAGGAAGCCCGTCCCCATCAGCAGTCAGTCCCCATTCCCCCCCAACCCCCGCGCCCCCCCCCCCCCCCCCCCCCCGCCAGCCCCTGACAACCACTAGCCACTAACCCTCTGTCTGTGGATCGGCCTGTTCTGGACATTTCCCATCAATGGAATCACACCCTGTGTGTCCTTCTGTGTCTGGCTTCTCTCACTGAGCATCGTGTTCTCAGGGTCCATCCACGCTGTAGCGAGTGTCAGGGCTTTCACCCCTTCTCAGGGTTGAGTGATGTTCCCGTGTGTGGAGGGACCACATTGTGTTTATCTATCATCTGTTGACGGACACTTTGGTCGTTTCTAGCTTTTAAACATTGTGAACCGTGCTGCTGTGGCTGTGGACAGGTCTTTGTGTGGATGTATGTTTTGGATTCTCAGTGTGTGTGTTGGGTTTCGCTATTTTTAATTTATCTATTTCTGGAAGGGTCACACGCTCACACAGTTGCAAGTTTAAAGAGAAAACGGCAGCATCCGGGGACTCGCACTGTCTTCCTGGGCATACTGCCCGCCTGGCAAGGCCAGCAGGTGCTGTCACACCAGCATCGTTGTCTTACTATCCTGGGCCCTGCTCTCCCCGCAGCGTTAAGGATGGATGATTTTCAGGAGACTTGGGAAAATGACTGTGATTCTGCCAGGGGGGCGGGTGGGGGTCCTTGCGTGTGTACGGTGGGCAGCTGCTCTTCTTGACCTCGGGTGTGGATGGAACCCTGGGGCACTCAGGTCGAGAGGTCAGGCACCGGGACCTCACCACCAGCCTGTTGCCACCAGCAGGATCCCGCTGTGTCCTACCCGAGGCTGCACTTGTCCCTGAAGGAGCTGCAGGGCCTCTTCCAACAGCAGCTTCGCGTGGAGATGGCCACCACCATCACCGTGGAGTCCGTGGAGAAGGTTCCACTGCTGACCAAGGAGGTCCTGCATGCGGTAAGGGGCTGGGGGGTGGTCCGCTCCGGCCGAGCTGGGCGTCCCCTGCCTGGGCAGGGTCGCGTGGGGGAGGCCGGCTGCACGGCAACCACCCCCCCACCCCCACCCCCCGCACTGAGCCAGGCATTGCCAGGCATAGGGCTGGGGCCTCGCGGGCTGCAGGGTTGGGTGGGCACGGTGATGACTCCTTGTGTACCCCCTCCCCCCAGCGGAAGACCCTGGCAGGCCTGCGCACCCGATGGAGGACGGCGCTGTACCGGGAGCTGCAAGAGACCAAGGAGAGCGAGGCCCACGCTGCTCGAGAAGGCCGCCTCTCACTCTTCCCGTACCTGTGCCTGCTCAGCGAGAAGGAGGTTGTGAGGATGCTGCTGCAGGTGCGCGCGGGGCCGGGGGGAGGGGCTGCTGCGGGTGTGCCTGCGGGTTCCACACGGAGCGCGGGGCTCATGGTGCTCGCTGCCCTCCAGACCCTGCAGGCGCTGCCCGCGCAGGGAGAGTCACTTCTCTTCCTGGCACACGAGCTGGGTCTGCGCGTCTTCAAGAGGAAGCAGCTCAGAAACGAGGTGCAGGAACTGGAGCAGCGCTACTCCAAGTACCTGCACCTGCTGGCCTCCGACACCCAGGTGAGGCCCAGGGAGCCTGGGTGGGGAAACCCAGGCGTCGAGCGGAGGTCCCCTCCCCTCTCTCCTCTCCCCTTTCCTGAGGCGGCTGGATTTGCCCCCAGACTCCACCTCATTTTCCTCACCTAACCCTGGGATAGCAGTCAGCTCACCCCTCCCTGGGGGTGGGTGGGGGTCTCCAGCTCTGCACCCAGACTCTCATCCCCCTGAGCCACCCTCCCGCTCGCAGGTGGCGGAACCGTGCCTGCCACGGCAGCATTGGGAGGCACTGGGGGTGCCTGAGGCCCCCCACGAGCAGCCCTGGCCCATGTCAGTGGTGGTGCAGCTGGGCAAGCAGCTGGCGGAGGTGCTGGTGCGGGCCGCGCAGATGCCCAGCAGCCTGGCAGCGCCCCGGAGCCCTGGCACACTCATCCCTGTGCTCTACCACGTGTACTCCTTCCGCAGCTTCCGCCAGGTGGGCCACTGTGGGGACGGGCGTGCGAGGAGGCTGCGGGCTCTGGGTGGTGCAGGGCCCCTGGGCCATGGTGGGATCCTGCCAGAATTCTGCTGTGGCCCCAGACCTGGTCTCAGGGTCAGGGCATCTGAGGGGACCCCAGGGCCCTTCTCCACTGCCTTTGGGGCAGCCCCCTGACCTTCTCTGCCTGCCCCGCCCCCAGATCGGGATCCTGAAGCCTCACCCGGCCTTCACGCAGCTGCTGGAGACGGCGGCAGAGCGCACACTGACCTTTGAGTCGACGGACGTGCCCATGCTGTGCCCACCACTGCCCTGGACGTCGCCCCACTCGGGCGCCTTTCTGCTGAGCCCCACCAGAATGATGCGCTCAGTGGAGGGCAGCCAGCAGCACCAGCTCCTGCTGGAGCGCTGCCCGCCTGCCGAGCTGCACGGCGCCCTGGATGCCCTCACCCAGCTGGGCAACTGTGCCTGGCGGGTCAACGGGCGCGTGCTGGACCTGGTGCTGGAGCTCTTCACTGACAAGGGCTGCCCTCGCCTGGGTGTGCCCGCCCCGCCCTCCGAGGCCCCCCGGCCACCCGAGGGCCGTCAGGCTCCCAAGCGCTGCTTGCTGCCCGAGGTCTCGCCTGCTGAAAAGGCTGAGATGCGGCGGGAGCTGGCCCGGCGCCTGAAGGTGGCACGGGAGATGCAGAGCCTGCGCGCCGATGCACTGTACCGCCTGTCGCTGGCCCAGCACCTGCGGCACCGTGTCTTCTGGCTGCCGCACAACATGGACTTCCGCGGCCGGACCTATCCGTGCTCACCGCATTTCAACCACCTGGGCAGCGACCTGGCCCGCGCACTGCTGGAGTTCGCCCAGGGCCGCCCGCTCGGCCCCCACGGCCTCAACTGGCTCAAGATCCACCTGGTCAACCTCACGGGGCTCAAGAAGCGCGAGTCGCTGCAGGCACGCCGGGACTATGCGGACGAGCTGATGGAGGACATCCTGGACTCGGCGGACCGGCCCATGACGGTGGGTGGCGTGGGGAGGACAGCAGCTGGGCCCTGACCCCTGACCCCTGACCGTCTGGCTCTCCTGGCCGCTGCGGCACCCACCTCAGACCCATGCAGGCACCCCCCACCCCCTGCTTCTTCTCAGGCAGCCTTCTGCTTGTCTTTCCCTCTGTCCTGGGCCATCAGCAGACTCCCATGCCACAATAGGCCTCCCTCCAGGCTGGCCCCTCCCTGGTCTATCACTGCTGTTCTCTCTCCACGCCTGTCCCCATGACACCTGGACCCGCCCAGGAAGTGCCCGCAGGCTGGCTCTGACCCCACCAGGCCTGGCCTCACCCAGCCCGCTGCTTCCTGCAGGGCCGCAAGTGGTGGATGGAGGCGGATGAGCCCTGGCAAGCCCTGGCCTGCTGCATGGAGGTTGCCCGGGCGGTGCGTGCCCCCGACCCCACCGCCTACGTCTCCCACTTCCCAGTTCACCAGGTGAGCTGGGGGACTCTGGTGTGGAGCATGCCCTGCCCTTGTGGGCCCCTGCCAAAGGTGTCTCGCTCGGGCTGAGGTGCCGAGGGATGGCACGGGTGTCTGGCACCTGGCCATCCCACTCTGCACAGGCTGGTGTTCCCACGGTGAGCAGCTTGTGCAGGCACGCCGCCCCCCCTTTCTGTGCCTCGGTTCCGCTTTGTGGGAGGTCCAGGGAGCTTGCTGTGAGCGGAGCTGGGGAAGCCTGGAGCTCGCCTTGCCCCGCCCCTCGCTCCCTGCGCCTCACTCTTCCACCCCTCACCCAGGACGGCTCCTGTAACGGCCTGCAGCACTACGCTGCCCTGGGCCGGGACAGCGTGGGGGCCGCCTCTGTCAACCTGTTGCCCTCGGACCTGCCGCAGGACGTGTACAGTGAGGTGGCTGCACAGGTGCGCACCCACCCCGCCCCCGCTTGCTCTTATCGCCCAGACCCACCCGGGTCTGTCTTTTGAACATCTGGGTGCTGTGGACCCCACTGCCACGGCCGCCAACTGTCAGGTGACCCGGCAGTCAGGCAGGGTTCCTGGGGGACGTGTCAGAGGGGGCAATGGTGAGGTCCACGGGAAGAGAAGGAGCCTCGGGGTGGGAGGCTTCTGGGTGGGCAGGGCCTCGCCCACTGATGCCCCGCCCACTGACCCCTGCTACAACAGGTGGAGGTGTTCCGCAGGCAGGACGCGGAACAGGGTGTGCAGGTAGCCCAGGTGCTGGAGGGTTTCATCAGCCGCAAGGTGGTCAAGCAGACGGTGATGACCGTAGTGTACGGGGTCACCCGCTACGGGGGCCGCCTGCAGATCGAGAAGCGCCTCCGGGAGATCCACGACTTCCCCCAGGTGCGCGGGGCCGAGACTCCAGATCCTGCTGGCCACTGGGCAGCAGGCGATCCTGACACAGGGTCTTGTCTCTGCCCACCGTGGGGTCCTCCAGCGGGGCCCATGGGAGCGAGCCCACCCCCTCAGAGTGCGCGAGGTCACTGGCCCAGGGCCATCAGGCGTTGTAGAGGGAACCTGGGCCCCGCCCACGCCCTCCCCTCGCCCTCTCCCCAGGACTTCGTGTGGGAGGCTTCTCACTACCTCGTGCGCCAGGTGTTCAACAGCCTGCAGGAGATGTTCTCGGGCACCCGGTCCATCCAGGTGAGGCCTCATCCTCCCCCTGCCCCCCGTCGGCCGTGGCTCCCCAGACCCGGCCCCCCTGAGCCCGGTGTCCGTCCCTGCAGCGCTGGCTGACCGAGAGCGCCCGGCTCATCTCCCACACGGGCTCGGCCGTGGAGTGGGTCACGCCCCTGGGCATCCCCATCATCCAGCCCTACCACCGTGACTCCAAGGTCATGGTATGTGCAGCCCCGCCCCTGCCCCCCCCCCTCCAGCCGTACCAGGCAGGACTCAACGCCCCTGCCCCTACCGCCCCTACCCTGCAGATCAAAGGCGGGCTCCAGAGCCTCACCTTCAGCAGCAGCGTGGACACCAGCCAGTGAGTGCACAGGGTGGGGGGGCGGCGCCAGGGCGCCTGGGCCGGGAGGCCACTGGGGCTGGGCCGGGCCGGGCTGAGGCTCCAGAGTCCCCCACCTTGCAACCTGCCCCCAGGAAGCCCAACACGCTGAAGCAGAAGAACGGCTTCCCGCCCAACTTCATCCACTCACTGGACTCCTCACACATGATGCTCACGGCCCTGCACTGCTACAGGTGCACCAGGGCTGGGGACCCCGCGGTGGGTGCTGCCCGCTGGAGATAGGGTCAGGCGAGGACCGAAGCTGTGGGGGTCTGGGGGACCTGGTGCCCCGGAGGCGACAGGCCTCGAGGCAGGGAGGGGTTGGGATGCGGCTGACTGGGCAGGGGAGGGACTCCAAGTGTGCAGCTGGCCGTCGGAGGGTCCGCAGGCCCAGCCTGCTGTGTGGCCTGCTCTTGACGTGTGTGCACCTGCCAGGGCAGGCAGAGGGTGTCTAGTTTCTCACGGTTCTGTTGGAAACGGTTGCTCCTGTGGGGGGGTGTGGCCGCACTGAGCCAGACTGCTGTGGGAGTTCTGTGTTCTTCCTGTGCCCCCCTGGGGTGGCTCGGGGACCCCTGGGATGGAGCCCTGTGGTGGAAGGGGGCCCAGCCTCAGCCATCCCCTACGGGAAGCTGAGAATCAGTTGGGTGGCAGCTGGGGGTAGGGTGGCAAAGAGGCTTCTTCCTAAGAGGAGAACTTGTCACTTGCCTGCTGAGGGGCACATGTGGCGCACAGACAGCTGCTGGAGTGTGTGGGGGTGAGGGGCGAGAGGAGAGTGGGCGTCACTGGACAGTGGGCCCCCCGGCTGAGCGGTGGGGAGGGGCTTGAGGTGAGAGCTGGGCCAGTGCTGGGCGGCGGTGGGGTGTGGATTGTGAGGGAGGGGACCTCAAGGCGTGGCCTCTCCACGGGGGCCCCTCACTGCTGCCGCAGGAAGGGCCTGACCTTCGTCTCGGTGCACGACTGCTTCTGGACCCACGCTGCTGACGTTGCGGTCATGAACCAGGTGCAGGCCCACCCCCACTAGGGCGGACACCCCCAGCTCTCGCGCCCCCGACCTCATCCCCTCCTGACCTGGGAAGCCCGGTCCCCCTGCCCTTTGGGCCTGGTTCCTGGCTGCTGACGCCCCCCCCCCCGCCCCCCCGTCGCAGGTCTGTCGCGAGCAGTTTGTCCGTCTGCACAGCCAGCCCATTCTCCACAACCTGTCCAGGTTCCTGATCGAGCGGTTCTGCTCTGACCCCAGGTGAGGCCCCCCCCCCAGCCCAGCACCACAGAGGCCGCTCCCTCCCCAGCCTTACCCCCACCTGGCCTTTGCCCTCAGGACCTCCAAGAGCATCTGGGTCTCCAGGCTGATGGACACGCTGCTGTCTGTGCCCAAGACAGGTGAGGCCCAGGGCTGGATGGCCCCTCACCGGGCTGGGGGCGGGGCCTTCGCCAGGGCCCGCCCCCAGCCTTCTGCTCTGCTCCGCAGGGACATTCAACCTGGAGCAGGTGAAGCACTCCACGTACTTCTTCAGCTGACGGCCCATGCTGCCTCCCTGTACCTTAGTGTGAATAAAGGTCTGTCATCACGTGGGGGCTGCTTGCCTCGGGGAGGGGCGGGCTGCGCGCTGGGACTAGGCAGAGCGATCATACGCGGCAGGCTGGGCGCCAATGCTGTCGTTTATTGCGCGGAATGGGGGCGTGGGGCTTAGTGGGGCGTGGGGGGCGCGGTGGGCGCTGCTGCCTCGGCTCGTCAGTACATTCACCATGACGGCAGGGACCCCCCCCCCCAGCCTCGCCCCCACGCTGGGGTGCTGGAGGGAGTGGTATGTGCCCACTCCGGGGTGGTCACCGCGGACGCGTGTGGACAGGGACCAGGCTGGTTATTGCGTGAGCGCGATGGGGGCAGCGGGAAGCCGGCGGGCTAAGTATTGCACTTAAAAACAGATCCTCATTGGAGGGCGAGGGCGGGCGCGGGCGGGGCTCCACGGCCCTCTCCCCTTGGCCCCGGCCGGCCTGTCCCCGCTTCACAGTTGGGGGAACTGAGGCACCGAGGTGAAGGGAGACCCCTCGCCCGCGCGGGGCCGCCGGGGGCAGGGGCGATGTGGGTGGGCTCAGGGCGATGGGTGGCTTGGCGGGGGTGTCCCGCCAGCCCGGGTCGCCCGTCCGACTACAACTACCTACGTCTCCTCTATGGCTTCTGGGGCGGGCGGCCCGGGCTGCGCAATGGCATGGCTTTGGTCTGAGTGACAGCCCCGCCCCGGCCTGGCTGGGCCACAGGGCGGCGCGCAAGGGTCACAAGTTGGACGAGAGGCGTGAGCGCGCGGAGTCCAGCGGGTCGGGTCCGCCGGTGGTGCCAGGTGAGGGTGAGGGCGAGGCCGAGTCCCTGCGGTCCGGGCTGGGCGCTGCGGCTCGGGCGGCGGGCGCAGGCCCCAGGCGCGGCGTGGAGCTGCTGGCCGGGCGCACCGAGGCTCCGGGGCCGGGGCCGGGGCCGGGTGCGCCGTGGGGCAGCGAGGGCTGCGAGGCGGACAGCGGGCGCGAGGCGCGGCTCAGGCGGCGCGCGGGCAGCGCGGGCCCAGCGCAGGGCGCAGCAGGTGAGCCAGGCACGCCGCCATAGGGCGAGGTCCGCGGTGCCCGGGGGCTGGAGGGTGCGCCCGGGGGGCTGGCAGCAGGCGCGGGCCCGGGCGAGGCGGCAGTGGGCACGGGCCCGGGGGGCAAGCGGTGCACAAGGCGCGGCGAACCGAGCGCCAGGGGCCCGACGAGCGGGTGCGCCACCTGCGGGCAGAAGCTCATGGCCACGGCCTGCTGCAGCGTGGCAATGGCTGAGGCGCCCTGCGGCGGCGGCGGCGGTGGCGGGAAGAGGCCGACGCGCTGGCCCAGCTCGGCCTGCTGCACCATCTCGCGGTCGTACTTGACGATCTCCTGGATGATGGCGTTCTCCTGGTTGTTGAACACGCCCGAGTTGAGGTCGTGCTGCACCTTGTGCAGCAGGATCGAGTTCTTCTTGCCTGGTTTAGGGGAGGGGGGCGCGTCAGAGTTGCCTGCTGCCGTGCGCTGCACACACGTGTGGCGCGCCTTCTGCGTGCAGTAGGCCTGCATCTGAGTGCCTGCTCTGTACAGCCAGCACGAATGGAGCCCCTCCTGCACACAGCAAACATGCCAAGTGTCTGCTGTGTATAGGAAGCTGAACTAGTACACCTACCGTATACAGCAAGCATGAATCAAGCACCTTTGTGTGTAGCAAACAAACACGTCAAGCACCTGCTTCACACACAGAGCAAGTACGAGACGCCCAAATCCCGCTGGCATGCATGGAGCACTTCCTGTATACAGCAAGCATGCATTGTGCACCTGCCGGGTACACCACGCAGGTATCAGACACTTACTGCGCACAGCAGCGCACGCAGACTCCTGCCTGTACACGGCCGGCACGCTGAATGCCTGCCGTGTACGTAGCAAACATGGGTTGAGTGCTTACTGTATGTAGCAAACACATCGAAGCAGATACTGTACAGAGCAAAATTTTAAGCGCCTCTTATAATATAAACACGTTGAGTGCTTTCTGCGTACTGGGAAGTCTTAACAACTCTTCCCTACCGCACCCCATTTTGCTTCTCCAGCCATTCGCTGTCTTTATTCCCACACATAGCACCAAGGGCCTCTACCTCTCTGAATCCTGCTCTAGTCTTCAGCAAGTCCTTAGCCATTTCTAAGGTTCCCCCTGCCCGGCCACCTCTCCCTTTACCCAAAGCCACCCCCACACACACACAGGCCAGGCCACCAGATTCCTCCATATGCCCACACTCATAAAGTGCACATCTGATCAGGTCCTCCCCTGCCTGGGATCATCCATGGCTCCCCAATGCTTCTGACCTACAGCCCAAGCGCCTTCCTCTACAGCCTTGTGGCCTCATGTGCCTGGTGCCCGCCTCCCTCCCAGCTTCCCTGAGTCCCTGGACTCCAGGCCTCTTTCCCACCTCAGGGCCTTGGCACATGCCGTCTCCACTCCCAGAACATGCCTCTGTCTTTCTACCGGCAACGCCTACCCATCTGGGTCTCCACTTGGAGTCACAAGGACATCCCCTCCTCTGTGACAAGCCTGAGGGTAGCCACCACGTCAGCCTCGTGGGCCACATCTACACCTCCCGGCACACAGTAGGTGCTCAAACATTTGCCTAGGGAGCAGAAACACCCACTTCCCCATCCTTGGGAAACCGGGGCCGTGTCTGGCCAAGGGAGAAAGTGGGTCAAGGAATCTGGCCCGGGGGTCAGAAGGGGCCCTGAGGGTCAGCTGGGCCATGCCACCCCACTCCTCAGGCGGCCCCCCGACAGCCACTGAGGCTGACCGCTGGGCCCACTCACCGATGCGGTCCAGGCGGTCGATGGCGACCGTCTCGAAGGCCCGCCGCATCATGGGGTACTCCTCCAGCACCTCGTTGAAGTTGTCCACGCTCAGCGAGTAGAGGCGGCAGTAGGTGTCGGCCCGCACGCTCGCCGTGCGCCGGCCCCGCGTCAGCAGGCAGATCTCTGCGTGCAGCCAGGGGCAGCGTCCTCACTGCTGGGCCACACCCAGCGGCCCAAGCCAGCTGTCCCCAGGGCCCTCCCAGCCAGCAGAGCAGTCCAGCCCCGCCCCCCCACCACCCCAGGGCCTTCCTGCTGCTCGGGTTCCCCACCCTGACCTCCGTCTGCCGCCAGCACCCCTGCCCACAGACACTCACCCCCGAAGTAGGAGCCGTCGGACAGCTTCATCTCCTTGTTGCCCTTGGTGAGCACACTGACCACCCCATGCTGGATGAAGTACATCTTCTTGCCAACGGTGCCCTCACGGATGATGTAGTCACCCGGCTGGAAGACCTCGAACTTGAGCTTGGTCAGCATGGCCGTGACGAAGTTGGGGTCGGCATTGGCAAACAGTGGCATCGAGGCCACCAGCTTCCGGCAGTTGAAGTTGACGATCTCCTGTAGGGGTGGGAGGCGGGGGTGACGGCAGGGCGCACACTCGCTCCTCCATCGCACCCTACCTTTGGGACTGTTGCACCTCTCAGACCTTTGGTTTGTGAAAGGGATTTAACACGTTAGCCTGAAAGCCAGCATCTTAATAGGCAAACACTGGAGGTTCTGCCACCAAAGACAGGATCAAGAAAAGATTCCCAAGATCCTCTACTGTTGAACTCTGTGTTGGCAATACTGGCCGATGCAGTTAGACACGGAAGAGCATTCAGAGACGTAAGAATTGGAAAGGAAAAAGTAAAACTATCTCTTTACTATCTGTATTAGTGGGATTGCCTGAAAAACCCAAAAGAGTCAATGGAAAACTGTAACAAGGGAAATTTGTCAAAATAGCAAGTGGTTAAAAAAACCAACATGAAAACGAAGATCCTTAAAACGAATCCACGGGGGTAGAAGTCAGGATGACAGTTATCCTTGGCAAAGAAGCTTCTGCGGGATGGAAATGCTCCATATTTGATCTGGGTGGGGGTCATGTGGGGATTTCACTTGATGGAACATCCATCGGGTGTGCCCTAATGACGGGGCACTTTGCTTACCTTACA
The DNA here is from genome assembly GCF_059928025.1 of Delphinapterus leucas. Classification (NCBI taxonomy): domain Eukaryota; kingdom Metazoa; phylum Chordata; class Mammalia; order Artiodactyla; family Monodontidae; genus Delphinapterus; species Delphinapterus leucas. The sequence goes on from NW_028322234.1 coordinate 19,052,321, forward strand.
AAGAAAATCGGGCTTCCCTGATGGCGCAGTGGTTAAGAGTCCGCTTGCCAATGCAGGGGACACGGGTTCGTGCCCCGGTCCGGGAGGATCCCACATGCTGCGGAGCAGCTAAGCCCGTGCGCCACAACTACTGAGCCTGTGCGCTAGAGCCCGCGAGCCACAACTACTGAGCCCGCATGCCACAACTACTGAAGCCTGTGCGACCTAGAGCCCATGCTCCGCAACAAGAGAAGCCACTGCAATGAGAAGCCTGTGCACTGCACAGAGTAGACCCCGCTTGCCTCAACTAGAGAAAGTCCGCGTGCAGCAGCAAAGACCCAACACAGCCAAAAATAAATAATAAAAAAAAAAATCCACGGCTTTTGTACAGGCAAACGAAAGGCACTTCGAAGAAGACGTAATGGATGAGAAGACCCCATTTCCACCCACATAAAGAGCTAAGTAAGATGCCATGGCACGAGTTTACCAAGACATGGCCAAATCTATATGAGGAAACGTTGAAAACCCTCCCAGAGGCACAGAAGAGCCTTGAACACATTGTGTCCTTAGAGAGCGCTGCTCACCATCTTCGAGACGGAAGATACCCATTCTCCCCGGGCAGGGATACAGGACACAGAGCCCTGTGGAAATGCCGCCCGGCTCGCTTCTCGATAACCGGGGCTAGTCAAGTGCATTTAGAACAAATGAGCAGAAGTAGCAGGAAGCCCGTGACAAAGACAAGCAGGGAGAGGGAACTCACCCTCTAAGACACCAAAGCACATCGCAAACGCAAACCTCTGCGATGCAGAGTGGGTTTGGCGCACACAGAGCAGACAGGCCGATGGGACAGATGAAAAGTCCAGAAATAGACCCAAGCAGGAGGGAACTTCAGCTTAAGGTGCCCCTCCCCCACCAAGTCTCGGGGCAGAGCCAGATGGTTCAGCCCCACACAGCAGATAAGACCGGATCCCTTCCTCACGCCAGATTCCACGATAAATTCCAAATGGATGGGGGTCTACATGCCAATAATGAAACTCTACAAGTATTAGAAGAAAACGTGGGTAAATTCCTCTAAAGCCTGGGTGTGTACAGCAAGCAGGTATTGTGCACCTGCCGTATACAGCGAGCATGTATTGTGTGCCTGATGTCCGCAGAGAGTAGATATTGAGAACCTACTATGTACAGCAGTCAGGTGTTGAGCACCTGCTGCGTACAGAAGGCAAACACTGAAGACTGTAACACTCGCTGTGTTACACAAGCACACATTGAACACTTACTGTGTACAGCAAGCATACACGCAGCACCTGAGGTACAGGGCATAAAAATTCCACACGTGGGGGAATAAAACCACAGTAAGCGAGTTTTAAAGATAAAATGGCCAGGGACCTCCCTGGTGGTGCAGTCGTTAAGAATCCGCCTGCCAATGCAGGGGACACGGGTTCGAGCCCTGGTCCAGCAAGATCCCACAGGCCACGGAGCAGCTAAACCCGAGAGCCACAACTGCTGAAGCCCGCGTGCCTAGAGCCCATGCTCTGCAACAAGAGAAGCCACCGCAATGAGAAGCCCGCGCACCGCAATGAAGAGTAGGCCCCGCTCGCCGCAACTAGAGAAAGTCCACATGCAGCATCGAAGACCCAATGCAGCCATAAATAAATAAATGAATAAATAAATAAATAAATCGCTCCCAATCTTTAAAAAATAATAAAAACAAAAAGACCAAAAGTTCTGTAGGAAAACAAGCAAAAGTTATGAACAGTTTACAGAAAGAAATGCAAATAAGCCCCTGATGGCAGGAAAATAAGAGAACCGCACCTGAGGGGTGCACCTCTCACCTGGGCGTTTTGGGACCGTCTCCCTCGTGGCGCCCTCTGAGGGGAATCTGGACAGACCGGCAGGGCCCCGACCCCACCCTCGCCTCTGCCCTGTGCCGCGAGCTCCTCCCACAAAGCATAACAGGACCCAGAGAGGGAGCGCCAGGCACGGACACCCCGGAGGCCTGCCCGCCTTTGTTTTCTTAAAAAGGCAGAAAATGGACGGAGAGAGCAGGAGGAAACCGGGCAGAGGGACAGGACAGAAGACGGGCATTTTCTGAATATATCTGGTTTTGTAAATTTGACTTTATGTAAACACCTAAGTAATGATCCAGCACAGGTCGCCGGGGCTGGCGGGAGGGGAGTGGGGAGTGAGGGCCGGGTGTCCTGAGCAGCCGGGGAGGCCAGGCCGCGGGATCAGGCGGCAGTGGTGGCACCGCTCTGAATACACTCGCCACGGCATTTCGTGCATTTTGTGGTCTGTAAGGTGTTTGTCTGTAAATGAGTGAATGAATGAAAATAATTACCCAGCGAATATTTTCATTGCAGGCAGCCACAGTGCTTGCCTGCTAGGAGGCACCTCCACCCTCAGAAGAAATCCTAGCGCCCGTTCCTATCCCTCCTCAGGGCCACGCAGGCTCACACTTGCCTCTGTGAAGTCGCCCCAAGCCCCTCCCCACTCCGTCCCTCCCAGACCTTCCCCTCTGGCACCACCTCCCTGGAAACAGGGCAGGGCACACGGCTGGCGCCCAGTAACTGCTTGCTGAGGGTCACGGGTTGAACCGTCCGCCCACCACCATCATACGCTGAAGTCCTGAGCCCTGGTACGTGTGAACGGGGCCAGATGTGGAAACAGGGTCTTTGCAGGTGTGATTGGTTAAGATGAGGTCGTGCTGAACCCAGTGGCTGGTGTCCTTACAGAGGAGGGGACACAGAGACACAGAAACAGGCCACGTGAAGATGAAGGAAGAGGCCCGGGTGACGTGTCCACAAGCCAAGGACACCGAGAACCATGGGCCACAACAGGAGCTGGGAGGGGCAGGAAGGACCCTCCCTGGAGCCTCTGGAGTGAGCACCCCGCCCCTCACCTCCTGCAGGGGCCCGTGGGGCTCCCCCAGGACCCTCCTCCGCACGCGGACCCCCACCTCACCTCCCGCAGGGGCCCGT